>NW_028087390.1:978507-1161580 GCF_014824575.4 Sturnira hondurensis
TCTTGGCTAATGTAATTATGATGTGCCTTGGTGTGTTCCTTCTTGGGTCCAACTTCTTTGGGACTCTCTGAGCTTCCTGGATTTCCTGGAAGTCTATTTCCTTTGCCAGACTGGGGAAGTTCTCCTTTATTATTTGTTCAAATAAGTTTTCCACTCGTGGCTGTTTCTTTCCCCCTTCTGGTACCCCTATAATCTGGATGTTGGAACGTTTAAAGATGTCCTGGAGGTTCCTAAGCCTCTCCTCATTTTTTTGAATTCTCATTTCTTCATTCCTTTCTGGTTGGATGTTTCGTTCTTCCTTTTGGTCCATTCCATTGATTTGGGTCCCAATTTCCTTTCCAACGCTATTGGTTTCCTGGACATCTCCCTTCATTTCAATTAGTTTAGCCTTCATATGTTCCTCTAATTTGTGACTTTGTTCCTCTAATTTGTGACTATAATCTACCAGTTCTGTGAGCATCCTGATAAATAGTGTCTTGAATTGTGCTTCTGAGAGGCTGGCAATTTCTTGGTCGCTTAGAGTTATTGGTTCTGGAACTTTGAGTTCTTCTTGCGCCATCTTTTGGGTTGTTCGTGCCTGTTCCATTTCTTCACTCTCCTTCTGGATTCCTTGCCGACCTGCCGCGGTTTGGTTCCTCCGTTACACTCTCTGATCTCCTATTTTCATAAATGTTGGGGAACTCTAAATATTTTCTATTATATTAAAGCTATTTCTATTTTAAAGCCCTCCTGGAATAAATTCAGAAATATATTTTTCCTGGAAACTCATACCTAGATCATCAAATTTATTACCATATGGTGGTAAACGGTCATCTTTTAAAATAATTTGGAAACATTTTCCACATTTTTATATCTTTCTGAGTATATTCATATATTATGTTTTGCCTGAACCATATAGTGAGATTAAATTGTAGCAATTAATAACCCTTTCTACCAAAAACCTCAGTGTATGTCTATGAAAAATAAGTACTCTTCCTACATAGAAATGATAAAATGTCACATTCAAGACCTTTAGTATTGATAAAATACTATTACCTAATGTGCATTCCAAATTCTGTTTTCACCAACAATTTCAGTTAAATTCTTTGTAGCAATTAAATTTCTAATCCAGGGTCCAAATCTAGATGATGCACTACATTTAGTAGTCTTGTCTCCAACTTCCTGGAACCTTTGCTTAGCTTTTTGTTATGTTTCATCATATTGCCATTTTTGAAGAGTACAGGTCAGTCACATTGTAAAATGGCCATCAATTTTCTTTTGTCTGGTGATGCCTTGTGATTGTATTCAGGTGATACATTTTACTCAGGAATACCACAGAAGTGATACTGCACCCTTCTCATTGCATCATAGTAGTAGGTACATGATGTCAATTTGTGTGAATTTTCACTTTAATTAATGTGGTTACTAGTTTTCTTCATCATAATTTTTCCTCCTATAATTAATTAATTGATCAGAAATCTGTGGGGGAAATTAATCCTCTTCAACAAACTTGCACCCAATGATTAGCTTCTTGCCTAAATCAATTATTATTGTTAATTGCAAAATATCAATTTCAACTTCTATTATTACCACTACATTAATTAGTGAGCATTCTATGAGTATCATAAAGAAGAAATTTCCCTTCTTTCTTTTTTATTAATGTCTTGATTATTTTTTTTCTGTCTTAGGTTTTCAGTACCATTTTGTATGTGGGGACTCTATTCTATTCAATATGTTAAACTTATTACTTTCAAGATGCATTTCAATGGTAAAATTGTTCCTAACATGGTTGTAAAAAATCTTCAAGTCAGCTCTTCTACCCTTTTGACATGCTCCATCAGTGCTTGACCATTGTATTACTTTTTGGCACAACAATATGTTTTCAATTTCCTTAGCCATAGAATTAGCCATTTCTTCAAAAGGCTCTGGTTGCTTTTACTGAAAAATAGTATTTAAAAAACCAAGTGCTTGGCACTAGCTGTATTCATTGCTACTAGGGTTTTACTACTTCTAAGGTTTTTCATCTTCTTCCCTCATTCCAAAGCTGTATTTTTATTCCACAGTGAGAACTCTAGCTTTCAACATTAATATATATAATTACTGGTTTGCTCAGTCCTATAGACAAAAAAAATAGTTTTAGAATTGCTACAGCCACACCACTGTCATCAACCTTACTAAGAAAAGTTTGAGCTTTGCTTAAATTCTTCTTATCTGTAGATTGAAGGCATATGATCAAAAGTTACTTGAATTTGCCCTGGCTGGTATAGTTCAGTGGATTGAGCATGGGCCTGAAAAACCAGAGGTCGCCAGTTCTATTCCAAGTCAGGGCAGATGCCTAGGTTGCAGGCCAGGTCAGGTCCCCAGTAGAGGCACCCAAGAGAGAACCACACACTGATGTTTCTCTCCCTCTTTTTCTCCTTCCCTTCCCCTCTCTCTTAAAAAAAAGTTGGATTAGTTTTTCTTCCACTGTATTGTTATTTACCAGTTTGGTGTACATTTAGGTGCATTTGTATTCAATTTTAGGGTTTCTCCTCCTTATTAGTTTCACTTTTTTGTATGTAAAATACTAACATGACTTCAAGAGTAAATGTTATACACAAAAGGTATACTCAGGTTTTTAAAATGTTTTAATTTTTTCATATTTCTATATCTTTCTTTTTGCTAAGGTTGCTTATTTGCATCTTTTGCTCTTATTTCTTAATTAGATTTTCCAGTGTTTTTAAAAATATTGTTACTTTATTGGTTTTTTAAAAGAATTAGCCTTTGGTTTTATTGGTCAGGTTTATTTTTGCTCATTTTTATTTTAGTAATGCTTGTATCTTTATTTTTTTTTCCACGTGCATGCCTTGAATATGTTACTGTTTTTTCTCATAGAATCTTGAGTTGGATATTTATTCCACTAATTTATATATATATATATATATATATTTTTAGAAGCACTCTAATTTTCTTCTGTACTGTTTTGACCACCCACCAAAGATTTTAATATGCAGTTTATTATTTTCATTCAATTCCAATTATTATTTGTCTTCTATTTTTCCCATCTTTATTTTTAAACTTTGTCCTTTGCCCTGGCTGATGTGGCTCAGTGGATTGAGCGCCAGGCTATGAAGCAAAGGGTTGCTGGATTGATTTCCAGTCAGAGTACATGCCTAGGTTACAGGCCAGGTCCCCAGTAGGGGGTGTGCAAGAGGCAAGCACACACTGATGTTTCTTTCCTGCTCTTTCTCCCTCCTTTCTCCTCATCTCTAAAGATAAATAAATAAAATATTTTAAAAATACAAAAAATAAACTTTGTCCTTTAATTTTAGGTAGGTGTCACTTAAAAACTGCATATACTAAGCTTTTTAAAACTCCGTTTGAAGGTAAGAGTGGAATTTAATTTGTTGACATGTTTGGAATTATTGATATGTTTGAATTTATCTTTCTCATCTTATGTTTCTTTTTACCATGCCTTTCGTTTCTTTTTTTCTTCTTTTTTTTTTGTGAGTGTATCATTCAGGACTTCTAGTTTCAAAAAATAAGCTCTAGCTAGCTAAAAACAACAATAATTTACACATTTTAGATAGTTCACATAATCTCTGTGAAAGTAAAAGAAACAAGCTTAAAGAGTCAGCATAGTAACAACATTGAAATTACACTGCGTAACTTCCTCATTGGAGACTCTCCTGCTGCTGTTGCTAAATGCTGAGTGCATCTGCCATGCTACCTCTGGCAAACTGGAGGAATATACTGTCACCCTTACTAGAACATCTGCATGGTGCTTCCTTCTCCTTCCAATTCAAAGCGTCGTATGGTAGCATCTGATTGAATCTAGGTCATGTGACTGTGCCCTGTGTGCAAGGAAGGCTGGGAAAGTAACTTTGTGGCTTCTACATTGGAAGGCTCAGACTCTTCAGGTGAGATAATTTCCCATGGGAAGAATGATCAAAGGTACTGGGCATACAAAAAGAAAAATGAATGTCTGCTACAGTTGCACTGATTTATTTTTTTGTTCTATTTTTTCTTTACCTCTAGTGGTTTGGAAGGTAAGCATACTATTACCATTTCTCTAGCAATCACTTTAAATTTTAAACACTTAAGTTTATATTATTGTATAAATATCTATAATTAATAAACTTCTATATCCTTTCTCTAAACAAGGTAAGGTCTTTGGCATGCTGTTGCTAACCTTTCTGGTCTCACTGTCCCCTTAGCTCCTCTCTCAAGGTGTGATCATTCCAAATTTTTTATGAATTGCTTTTGCCTTAGGTACTAGCAATTATTTAGATTTAACTAAAGTTTTTACCTTTTTGTTTTGTTGTTCATCATTGGTTTTTGCACTGGTATGATATAACCAGCTCATACTGGCTTGCAAGAGCCAAATATTAGCAACTCTTTCCAACTCTGTGTTCAGTGGCATTATGTTGATAATTTGATGTCATCCATAATTAACGTACATATACCACAGATATTAGCAAACACTACAAACCAGAGCTTATCTCCCACTAGAAGGTTGGCTGTTAAGTATTTACCAGAACACCACTGGTTTCTTATATGTTGTGTCTTTCTCATTATTATATTACTTTTAAATTTTAGTATGCCCTTAAGTATTTCAGACAGGGTCTATGAATAATAAAATTTATGCGTATGTATTTGCCTTCCATACTTGAATGCCAGTTTGCATATGAGAACTATTGAAGAGAATGCTAATTGCCTACACAAATTCTAGTTTCCCCCTTTCCTGGAAAATCAAACTTGAATTTTCAGCTGAGTAACTGCTGCCTGGAGTAAATACTATATTTTTCAGTCATTCTTTAGCAAAGTGTGGCCACATGATCAAGTTATGGCCAATGAAATTACACTAAATACTGTGTAGCATTTCCAGGAAGCCCCTTTAAAGAGAACTAATAAAACTGGGAAGACTGTCCATTTTACTCTTCCTCCTGCTTCCTTCATCTGACTTTTTGGAATACAGACAAGATGACTGGATCCCCAGAAGCTACCTTGGACTGCAAGGTAACCTGAGGATGGAAGACATACTTGAGAATGATGGTAACAAAAAGATAGAAGGAGACTGAGCAGTAATAACTTCATGGATCTGGGTTGACCCTACATGCCTCAATTTTTCTGGTGGTTCCCATTTTTTTGTTTTACATGTTGGGAGGTTTTCTTTACCTGCATCTCTAGTAACTAATTCTGTCTTTAGCCACACCTATTCTATCATTCAGGCATTTTGCTTGATTTTTAATTTTAGAAGTTGGGTTTTTAATATCCAAAGATACTTTCTTATTCTCTGTGGATTCAATATTATGACAGGCCCTTTTACTTCCCCCTGTTCAGCTCTGCTGAAGATGGACATTTACTATACATATCACTGGTAGAATAAAAAGCTAGAGTACCAAACAATATTTTGAATTCCAGATATCAATTTCCAAATTATTATCTGATGCTCTACCTATGTGAGTTACTTTAGAATAGAGAAAATAAGAGTTGCTAATAAGAGTTAATAATGTGGTTAAATTCACTAGTAAAGATTTTTTATTGAAGAATCAATTAGCAGAAGAGATACTTAAACATTCATTTCATCCTCCCCCAAATTACTTTAGGTTTGGGTTTTAAGGCTATGAGCCAACAAACAGTTGTCATCTAATAAAAACCAAATAGCCATTTATCATTCTAGCTAAGGAATTGGCAAATTTTTTTGTAAAGGACAAGATAGTAAATATTTATGGTTTTGTGGGCCTTGTGGCCTCTGTCACAATGACTCTGCCTTTGTAGTATGAAAGCAGTCATAGACAATACATGAATGAATTTATGTGGCAATGTTCCAATAAATCTTTCCTTCTGAACACTAATAGTTGAATTTCATGCAAATGTTAAGGGTCTTCAAATATTATTCTTCCTTTTATTTATTTCAACCATTTAAAAATATAAAAAACATTCTAGCTACCTGGTAGTACGAAATCATGTAGCAGACTGGATTTTGTCTGCTGGCCTTAGTTTGTTGACCTCAGTTCTAGCTATTATCTTCAATGCCTGTTCTGGCCAGATCAGCCTTGGAGCATTTATAGGTCTTTTCTTCATTCACCTGAATTTCACCATCTTCTAATGAATGTTTGGAAAGGGATTGTTGGTGTTTCCTCTGTGTTATTTCCTTTGTATTCATGCTCATTTGGCCAATTTGTATATACATTGAAAGTTTATGGACTGGCTCCAGTGCTGTTGCTTTATTTTGACTCTGCTTTTCCTCATGATTCTATTTTTAACAAATAATAATGTAAGCACACACACAGAAATGAGGTGGTGAAATAGAGAGACTGAGATATTGAGATAACCATCTTTCCCTATTACTCTGAGAAATTGGGATGCCTGGGTTTATTAACTTTTTGAATTTTAATGCTTCAGACAAGTAAATAAAGCCAGTCTCTTTACAAGGAAGAAAAGCAGTATGTCCTAATCCCAGAACTGGTAATTTTGAAAGTCAAAAAGTATTAGAATACTCATTCATGCAGTTCATTCTATTTGATGGAACTTGGTTCTCATTTGTGCTTCAAACCAGCAACATTTGCCTTCAGAACATGGGTCTTGGCACTTGTGGACTGAGAATTATAATCCATCATTGCACTAATTCCCTTGGCCATCTTGGGCTTTACTTTTCTAAAACCAGCTAAAATATAATGATAAATAATAATAATAAAGCAGCCAACTTCCTTAGCCAGAGTTCTTGAGGAAACAAGATGTGCAAACTTCACCAAAATATTTTTCAAAGCACACTATTTCTTTACATCTTGTATCACATTTGCATAAGAATAAATAATCTGATGTCAATAGTTTTTGCTGTCTAAGCAACAGCACATTTTTAATAAGGGGTCAGTCTTACTCTTCTTGACACATTCTTAGTAGGATAGAATTAAGGTAAATCTGTGGAGAAAGCAGACACAGTTGCCTCCAGCTGGGCCACATTACTGGGGTCACCATGAGTGCCAATGCTTAGTCCTCAAGTTAACAAATATAGAAACTTGATTTTTATGTTACTCACACTTCAGGGAACTGACTCATGCTAACCAAATTTACAGGAAACTAACTGATTCAATGGGAAGCCAGTTGATTTATTTATACTGAAAAATAGAACTGCCAGTCAGTCAGTATATTCTCTGCCAGAAAAAAAAGATAAATTGGAAAACCAAATTGAAGTCCAAAGGTTGTTTGAAGACTACAGAAATCAGAACAATCGTTTTTTTAATTTATTTAATTATTTCTCAAGTACAGTATTCTGTCTATTACAATAGTTTTTAGATGGATTCAAAGTATAATCACCAGCTATGGCAGCCTGATAAGTTCTGCTTCTCTGACGAAATGCCAAGTATTTCCAGCAGATCCTAGGGTTTATGTTAACTGGTCAGGGACCCTATTCTGTGGCCATTGTTGGAGACACATTGACTATGTTGTGCACTACAGAACCCCATTGATAAGTCTCTAAAAAAACATGTGATATGAAACATAGCTTAGGACACCTAGACAGTATTATCCTACCACCACTTAATGGACCAAATATTTCTGTACCAAAGTCCAGTCATCTTTCTCTACAGTTTTTCCTATAAGTTTGGTCTGCTGTCTGAAAATTTCTTTCCTGTTTCTGCTCCAACTGAAGCTCAGCTCTCCCCTGAGAATATCCTGTCCCCTATTGCCTTAAGTGGTGAGTGTTTTATTTTTTTACCAAACCCCCACACTACTGGATGTGGAGGCAGAACAGGTGCCCTTCTTGTTTTCCATTACCAGTTCCAGATCAGTATTCTTTCACGCACCAGAACACTTTCATTTTGAATCTCATGTCATCAGACAAAACCACCTTTTCATTATTTCTTATCCCATGTAGTTTTCACTTACTTTAGTACCCAGATTAAAGTCCAAGGTGAATGATTATAATTTCTCTCCTGTTTATACTCACAATTTCCTTACCCTTGCCTTGCTTCATCACACTAATCTGGCAAAGTCCACACTCTATTTTAATCAGATTTTTCTGCCTCCTCTGGATATGCATCTAGGCAGTCAAAGATGTCTTGGGAAAAAAACACACAAAATGCTTACTGGCCTCACTTTAATACCATGACCACTTTTTTCAAGTGGGCTCAGTAATTTTGTTACATTTACCCATTCATTCACTTTTTCACTCACTTAAATAAATAAAACCTTACTTTCTTCCCCAACTCCCAAGTACCTCTCTCATCCTTCTTCTCAGCCAATGGCCTTGTTTATCTCACTAGAAAGTGGAAGCAATCAGATGAAAAGTTGTTTCTCATACTCCCACCACCAGCTGACTTTCATCTGTGCACAAACAGTGCCCTATGCCCTGTTACTGTAGACAAACTCTCTGTGTTTCTAGCTAAGGCCAACTACTCCATTTGTTCACTCAACCCCATTTCATTTCACCTACTTCATGTTTCTCTCCTACACCATAAATTTTTCCATATTTACTGGATCATCCCATCAACAATAAAAACATGCTTTTATTTCTCACTTCTTAAAAATGTTTTTTATCTTATATTTCTCTCCAATTACTACCCATTTCTCTTCTCCATTTTACAGAAAAACTCCAGAAAAGTATTGCCCATACCATAGACATAATTTTCAATTCCTCTTCTCTAGTTTCCTCTTAAATCAATTCCAATCAAGCTTTTGACTCCACCTTGTCAAGGTGATCAATGACCTTTACCTTTCTGAGTCCCCTAATCACTTCTCAGTGCTAACTGTACTTGATTTACCAGAAGAATTTGACATTCTAAACCACTCCTTCCTTCTAGAAACACTTGCTTTGGTTGACCTCTAGGACTCCATCCTCTCCTGGTCCTTTTTTACCTCACTGGTTTCTCCTTCTCAGTCTAAATGGCTGCTTCATTCACATCTCCCTCACTTTACACTATTGGAATTCCCTAGATCTTTTCTTGGCCCTTTATTCTCTGTCTACACTCACTTACTTAATGATCTCATTTAGTTTCATGGCTTTAAATGCCATGTACATGCTAAAGTACCGACAAATAAACCTTACCAAGGAGGTAAAAGACCTGTACTCAGAAAACTACACAACATTGAAGAAAGAAATTAATGAAGACACAAATAAATGGAAGCATATACCATGTTCATGGATTGGAAGAATTAACATCATCAAAATGTCCATATTATCTAAAGTAATTTATATATTCAAGGCAATCCCTATAAAAATACCAGTGACATATTTCAAAGATATAGAACAAACATTTCAAAAATTTACATGAAACTGTAAGTGACCCCAAAGAGCTGCTGAAATTTTGAGAAAGAAGAACAAAGGAGGGATCACAATACCTGATATCAAACTATATTATAAGGCAACTGTAATCAAAACAGCCTGGTACTGGCAAAAGAACAGACATATCAATCATTGGAACAGAATAGAGAGCCCAGAAATAAAGCCAAGTCTCTATGGTCAATTAATATTTGACAAAGGGGGCAGCAACATAAAATGGAGTCAAAATAGCCTCTTCAACAAATGGTGTTGGGAGAACTGGACAGCTACACACACACACAGAAAAAATGAAACTCAAGCACCAACTTACACCAGACACAAAAACAAATTCAAAGTGGAAAAAGACTTAAATATAAGACATAACACCATAACACCAAAGTCCTAGAGGAGAACATAGGCAGAAAAATCTCAGATATTCCACACAGCAGTATTTTCACTAATACATCCCCTAGAGCAAGGGACATAAAGGAAAAAATAAACAAATGGGACTTCACCAACTTAAAAAGCTTCTGCATGGCTAAAGAAAACAGCATTTAAAATGAGAAGAGAAGCAACCATATGGGAAAACATATTTGCAAATGATACTTCGAACAAGGGTTTGATCTCAAAAATATATAAAGAAGTCAAAGGGGAAGAGGAAGAGCAACAAGTAGAAAACTTATTTGAACAAATAATAAAGGAGAACTTCCCCAATCTGGCAAAGAAAATAGACTTCCAGGAAGTCCAGGAAGCTCAGAGAGTCTCAAAGAAGGTGGAACCAAGGAGGAACACACCAAAGCACATCATAATTATATTACCCAAAATTAAAATGGAGGAGAGAATTCTAGAAGCAGCAAGAGATAAGGGGACAGTCACCTACAAAGAAGTTCCCATCAGACTGTCAGCGGATTTCTCAAAAGAGACCTTACAGGCAAGAAGGGGCTGGAAAGAAGTATTCCAAGTCATGAAATGCAAGGACCTACAGCCAAGATTGCTCTATCCAGCAAAACTTTCATTTAGAATGGAAGGGCAGATAAAGCGTTTCTCAGATAAGGTCAAATTCAAGGAGTTTATCATCACCAAGCCCTAATTATATAAAATGTTAAAGGGACTTATCTAATAAAAAGAAGATAAAATACGAACAGTGAAAGGACAGCAAACTCACAGTTACTAACAACCATACCTAAAACAAAAGCAAACTAAGAGGACAGCTAAAACAGGAGCAGAGCCACAGAAATGGAGTTCACATGGAGGGTTAGGAACAAGGGAGTGGGAAGAGGAGAAGGAAGGGAAAGGTACACAGAATAAGTAGCGTAGACAGTTGAGGGAAAATAGGCAGGGAGAGGGCAAGAGTAGTGTGGGAAATGTAGAAGCTAAAAAGCTTATGACACATGTACATGAGCTAAAGGGGGGGATGTGTGTGGAAGAGGGTGTGCAGGGTGGAGGGGAATGAAAGGGGGGAAATGGGACAACTGTAATGGCATAATCGGTAAAATACATTTTAAAAATAAATAAAATCTTTTAAAAATTAAAAAAAAAAGAGTTCACACAACCCCACTCCAAGAAGACAAACAATCCAATTAAAAAATGGGCAAAACAACTAAACAGACACTTCTCCAAGAAGGACATACAGAGGGTCCAGAGACATATGAAAGGATGCTAAGCATCAGTAGCTATCAGAGGGATGCAAATTAAAACCACAATAAGATACCACTTCACACTGGTCAGAATAGCCATCATAAACAAATCAACAAACATCAAGTGGTGTCAAGGTGGTGGGGAAAAGGGAACCACAGTGCATTTTTTAGTGGGAATGCAGACTGGTGCAGCCATTGTGGAAAATAGTGTGGAATTTCTTCAGAAAACTAAAAATGGACCTATCTTTTGACCGAGAAATTCTACTGCTGGATGATACCCTAAGAATCATGAAACACCAATTCAAAACAACCTATGCACCTCAATGTTCATGGCAGCACAATTTACAATAGCCAAGTGCTGGAAGCAACCTAGGTGCCCTTCAGTAAATGAGTGAGTCAAAAAAAAAAACAACTGTGGAACACTTACACAGTGGTGTACTATGCAGCAGAAAAATAAGAAGAAACTCCTATCCTTTGGGACATCATGGATGGAACTGAAGAGCATTATGCTAAGTGAAATAAGCCAGGCAGTGAAAGACAAATACCATATGATATCACCTAATAGTGGAACCTAATCAACAAAACAAGCAAGCAAGCAAAATACAACCAGAGACATTGAAATAAAGAACAAACTGACAGTAACTAGAGAGGAGGGGCAAGAGGGATAATAGGGGATAACATGGGAAGGACCATCAAGGAACTTGTATTAAGGATATATGGACAAAGCCAAAGGGGGTCGTTTCAAGGTTGACAGGCAGGGATGGATGGGGTGGGAGGCATAGTAAGGTGAAAATAGAGACAAGTGCACTTGAATTAAAAAATAGATAGATAGATAGATAGATAATTTTTAGAAATGTCATCTACATGCTGACAATTCCCTTTCCTTGCCTCAACTTCTCTGAACTTTCTTTCCATGAACTTCATACTCATGTATTCAATTTTCTATACTTCAGAGGTCCACTCAGGTATATATTTGATATCCGAAAATTAACTTGAACAAAATCAAACTCTTGACATACCTTTTCCACCTATGCCCACTGTTAAAACCTGCTCTTCCTTATAGTCCTATGTCAGTAAATAGCATTCCATCTTTACAGTGGCTCAGGCCCAAAACCTTGATATCACTTTGATTCTTCTCTTCCTCACATACTTTACATTCAATTTATCAGTAAACTCTGTTGACTCTCCTCCAAAATATAACTAAAATCTACCCCTTCTCACCACCTGCTTTACTAAGCACCCTGTTCCAAACCAGCTCTTTCCTAGGTTATTGAAATAACATCCTAACTAGTTTTTCTGCAACTGTTGCCCCATTATAGTTGATTTTCAACACAGCATACAGAATTTGTTTGATGAAAATGAAAAATTGGGCCATGTTATTTCTCTGCTCAAAACTTCTTAATGGCTTACCTTTTTCCTCAAAGTCAAAGCCAAACTTCTTGCAACAGCTTATAAGATTCTACATAATTGACTCATTCACTTTGTTCCAGGAACTCTAGCTTCTTTGTCCCTTCTCCAATTTATCACTTTAGGGACTTTGTTCCAGCTGTTCTCTCTGCACAGAGTGATGTTCACCCAGGTAGCCCCATGGCTCACTCCCTCTTCTCTTTCAGGTTTTACATACATGACTCCACTATTTTACAGCTATTTTAGAAAAACTTTATCATGGGAATTTTAGTCATATAGAAAAGTAAGTAGAATAGTATGATCAAGTGTCCCATGGAGCCAGCTTCAACAATCAACCACTCCTGGACAGTTTTACCCTGGATAGCACATACTGCCCATTCTATCTTTTTTGTTATTTTGAAGCAAATCTCAGATGACATTTCATTCTTAAATATTTCAATATGTATATCTAAAAGATAAGAATCTTTTAAAAACAAAAGAATATGTTCAATGAAGGGTCATATGAAAGGTACATGCATAAAGGACCCATGGACAAAGCCCAAAGGGGGAAGGATTAAGGGTGGGGGTCGGGTTGTATGGGGTTGGTGAATTGGTGGTAGGAAAATGGAGACAATAGTACTTGAACAACAATAAAAAAATAAAAACAATAAAACAATATTGTCATATCTTTAAAAGTACACTATTTTATTTCATTTTTTATTGTTGTTCAAGTACAGTTGTCTTTATTTTCCCCCCTACCACCATTCTCTCCAACTATTTTAAATAACCAACATTATATACCTGCTTCTCTGATTCAGTTTTTTTTTACTTTATTAACTGCTTATTTTTCTTCATGGCATTTATCCCCATCATACGAACTACATATTCTACCGACTTGACTAGTTTGTTGTCTCTCTTTCCCCACTATCTCTACTAGAATGTAAGCTACAGGAGGACATGGTTGTTTGTCTATTTCATTCAACTTCTGTATCTCTAAGACTTTCAAATACACCTAGATCATAGTAAGTGCTTAATAAATATATTTAATGGAGGGAGGCAGTAGAGAATGCTTACAGTGCAAAGAATTTCTGTCTTTGGCTCTATGGGAAATTATTAAATGAATTAAATTGATTTCTTGTAAATAGGAATATGTTTTCCCTAATGATAGTAGTACATAAGATTGTTATTAAAAGTAATAATTCCCTAGCCCTGGCTGGTGTAGCTCAGTGGACTGAGCGTGGGCCTGCGAACCAGGGGATCGCGGTTCGATTCCCAGTCAGGGCACATGCCTGGGTTGCAGACCGGTTCCCTGCAGGCCAGCTCCCAGCAGGGGACGCACGAAAGGCAACCATACATTGATGTTTCTCTCCCTCTCTCCTTCCCCTCTAAAGATACATAAATAAATAAATAAAATCTTTTTAAAAAAAAGTAATAATTCCCTAAATGCAATAGTATATTTTAGGCTGGATCCTGGATCACAAAAATGATATTACTGGAAATCCTAATAAGGTATGCAATTTAGTTAATAGTAATATAACAGTATTGGTTTCCTAGCTGTGACAAATATAATATGGTAATGTAAGATGCTAGCTAACATTAAGAGAAAATGGGTAACAGGAATCTGGGAACTCTCTAGATTATCTTTAATTTTTTGGCAAATTTAAAACTGTTCATAAAATTTTAATGTTTTGTGTGTGTGTGTGTGCTGGTCATAATAATGACACACACAGATTTCTACATTCTCATCCTTGTAACTTATAAATATGTTAGGTTACATAGAAATGGAGAATTAGATTACAGATGGAATTAAGATTACTTGTAAACTGACCTTTATTTGGTGGGGATTATCCTGAATTATACGGGTGAATCCAGTGTGCTCCCAAGTTTTCTTAAAACTGAAAGAAGAGAGCAGAGGGAGAAAAAAAAAGATGTGACTATGAAAGAATGGTATAAAAGATGCAACATCATTGGATATGAAGAGAGAGAAAGGAGCCAAGAATTCAGAAAGCCTTTGGAAGCTGAAAAGGGCAAGTGAACAAACTATCCTTTAGAGAGAAGCTCAGAAGGGAATGTAGGAATGCTGATGCCTTGATTTTAAGCCCAGTGAGACCCAGGTTGGACTTCTAACATACAGAAATGGAAGATAGTAAATATGAGTTGTTTTTAAATTGAATTTACTGGGGTGACATTGGTTAATACAATTATATAGCTTTGAGAGATACAATTCTATAATACATCATCTGTATATTTTATTGTGTGTTCACTACCCCAAGTCAAGTGTCCTTTACCATTTATTCGCCTTAATACCCTCTTTCACTTCCCCTCACCCCCCTTCTCTTTGGAAATCACCATACTGTTGTTTGTGTCCATTAATTAGTTTCTGGGTTAGAATGGTGAAGTAAATTTGTGTAGTTTTAGGACACTAAATTAGAGGGCATTTGTTATATCAAGAATAGGAAACTGGGGGAAATGGGAGAGAGGTGGGGAGCACTTGGGGGTGGGCTTGGATGGGAGTATAAGACAGAAAACTGTACTAGAACAATAATTAAATAAATTAAAAAAAATAAAAATAATAAACATATCCTCAGGTGAGCATTAAAAATAAAAAATAAATAAAAAGAGAATAGGAAACTAAACATATATAATCAATAGTCATTAATACTACCCAGAATGGTAGGTATCATCTTTATTTTTTTAAAGATTTTACTTATTTATCTTTAGAGGGGAAGGGAGGAGAGAGGGAGAGAAATATCAATGTATGGTTGCCTCTCGTGTGTCCCCTGCTGGGAACTGGCCTGCGACCAAGGCATGTGCCCTGACTGGGAATCGAACTGCCATCGTGTGGTTCACAGGCCCGTGCTCAATCCAGTGAGCTACACCAGCCAGGGCGGTATCATCTTTATTTCATGGAAGAAAACACTAAGTTTCACAAAAATTAAGGTCACATAACAAGTAAGTAATGGATCTGGTACTCAAACCAAATTCTGACTCTTCCTTTTCATGCTCTATGATCGACATGCTACCTTTCTGGTTAGGGTCCAAGGTTTAACTCACAAAATCCTGTTTAACCCATAATATGACCAAAATATTTTATGTTTCCAAGTTTTAAAAATAAATTTCGAAAAATAAAAGTGACTGTGGAGCAACTTTTAATTTGAAACATGGAAAAGAGTATTTTGAAGATGCACATTTAAATACTTTTAAATATACTTATGTACCAGTTCTCTTTCATGTTCTAATACCAGAAAATGAAATGCTATATACTTGCACAAGTAGTGTTTGTTTATCTTGAAGATTGTATAAGATTTAATTAAGGAAAAATGAGGTAGAGACTTTTGTGGAGAAGCTAAAGGTGACTTTGGGCCATTTTCCATGGTTTTAGAGATTGAGGGCACTGGTTTTTGTCATTGTTGTTGTTGTTTTTTAATGTCTAATTTTACTTCAAAGCTTATGGATATAGATGCATCACTAGTGCTGCTCTTACCTAGCCTTGATCGAGATTGTTTTCAGCTCACAAAGGAACATTGCTTTCACTCAGAAACAACATCAACAAAATTGCCCCAAGCCTCAAAGCAAAATTTCATAATCCATTTTGTTTGCTCTCTGTCTCCTGGCTTCTGTTTTTTTACCCTGTCTTTGTGTTGGACTGTTTTTCTATCTCTGCTTAGGGTATGGGTATATGTGTTTGGAGCCGACAAACTACTTTCTTCTCCATTAACTCAGTTTAAGTTTGCTGTTCTCAAAAACCCTTTGAGGCAGACAAAACAAATATTACTATTAACATTTTATAATAAGGAAACCAAAACCTAGAGAGATGGAGCTGGGATGCAAATCCAAGAGAGTATGAGTTAAACTTAAGTTCTGTTTCCACCACAGCCTGCTATTTTATCCCCAAATATGGAGCCACACCTCACTGGAACCTAGTTAAGGAAGGTGCTGTGCCCAAAAGGGAATATTTACAGGAAAAAAACCCAGAAGAAAAATGATGTTGTTTTTCTTATAGGGAGAGAGAGAGGGAAGGAAGAAGGGCAAGAGGGAGGAGAAAAAAGACAGTGCTTATGGGATCTCAGGATGAATGCATGGGTTGATCACCTCTGCCACTATGGATGGTAGATGGGGCAGATGGGGACCCAATATCATGGGAAGGAAAGGAAATTCACAGTTGGCAGCATCAGAGGATAAAGTTGAAGGTAGAGAGGCCCTTTATATACCAGAGATGTGAACAATTTGGGAGTATATAAGATAGGTCTGAGAAAATCCTGAAGCAAATTTTATGCAATCTATGTAAATCTCAAATGTGACTCTAAGAGAGCTCCCTAGTTTCACTTTCTAGCTCATCTTTGCAAGGGCCTTTAGGTTTACATGGCCCATTTACCCTTTAGTCTCAGCAACCTCAAAGCTGACTCAAAGGTGTTTCAGGTTTACGCTTGCCAGGATGACCGAACCAAGCATTGTTCACCACTTGGGCCCTTATGCCTAGGTCAGTTAACCAGAGTTGCGCCTTCCTAATGAGATGATTCTCATCCTAATGAGATGATTCTCATCCCTTCTGAGATATTTAGAAATATGTGCCTCAAACTTACTAAGCTTTCTTACTTTCTGTATTATATCTCCACCAAACAAACAAACAAGTAGCCCAATGCAAATTAGTCATCAGTTTTCCTGGTAAAAGACTCACTTTTTTTAGACCTTAAGGTATTTCCCAAACTGATGTCAGCACATCATCAACTTTATATGTTAGTTTTGTCTATTCAACTGAGACTTCCTTTTCATTTCTAGTATTACTGAAGGAGCACATATGGCATCTAGATCATGGTATGATCTATTTACTCTCACCTTCATGAAATCTTCATGAAACCTGCAAATAAAAGTGATAATCTTTATCCAAAGCATTTAGCACAGTGCTTGGTGATTATTAATTCTTAAAATAATTTCTTTAATTTAATGTCACCATACCCAAACTCATAGATTAATTTAAGATGTTTTATTCCTGATGATATTTATAAATACCTAAACATCTTATAGTTTTTTCTATAAACAATTTAGCCCAAACTTGGCATGAGGATTCTCATTATATCAATTCCAGAGTTCTCTTCTCTTTCCTGACTCTCCAGTTCTCTTCCATTTTGTCCTAAACATCCTTTGTTGTACTTTGTAAGCTCCATATGACTTGAAGGACCAAAGCCCTCTGCTTATCACCTATACATTGATAATTGTACTTGTGAAATAATTTACTATTTTATTTCAAAATTCAATATGTAAATTCCCAAAACCATATAGAACCATTTCAATATCAACAAGCCTCTATCTAACCAGACTCACCAAGGAAAGGAGAGACAGGACCCAAACAAATAAAATCAGAAATGAAAGAAGAGAAATTACAACCAATACAGAACTACAAAGGATGGTAACAAATTACTATGAACAATTATAAGCCAAGCAATTTGAAAACCTGGGTGAAATGGACAAAATTCTAGAAACACATAGTCTTCCAAAATTGAATCAAGAAGAAGCAGAAACACTAAATAAATAGACCAATAACGACCAGTGAGATAGAAGCTGTAATAAAAAAAAAAAACTCCCAGGCCTGGCTGGTGTGGCTCAGTGGATTAAGCACTGGATTGAGAACCAAAGGGTTGCCAGTTGGATTCCCAGTCAGGGGCACATGCCTAGGTTGTGAGCCAGGTCCCCAGTGGGGGGCACATGAGAGGCAACCACCGACTTCTGTTTCTCTCCCTCTATTTCTCCCTCCCTTCCCTTCTCCCTAAAAAATATTAGTAAAACCTGTAAAATAATGTTAAAAATTGTATTACAATACACTATAATCAAAATAGTCTGGTACTAACATAAGAACAGACACATAGATCAAGCACATACATCAATGGAACATAACAGAGAGCCCAGAAATAAATCCATGTCTCTTTAGTCAATTCATATTTAATAAATGAAGCAGGAGCACAAAATGGAGTAAAAAATAGCCTCTTCAACAAATGGTTTTAGGAGACCTGGATGGCTACATGAAGAAAGAAACTTGACTACCAACTTACACTGTACACAAAAATAAACTCAAGATGAGTAAAAGACTTAAATATAAGTCATGATGGCATAAAAGTCCTAGAGGAAAACATACAAAGGAAATTTTCAGATATCCCACACAGGAGTATTTTCACCAATATGTCCCCTCAAGCAAGGTATATAAAGCAAGGAATAAATAAATGGGACTATATCAAATTAAAAAGCTTCTGCATGACTAAATAAAAATAATAAAATATCATCAAAATGAAAAAGGAACCAACCATATGGAAAAACATAATTGCCAATGATATCTCGGACAAGGCTTTGAGCTCCAAATATATAAAGAACTCACATGACTCCAAACCAGAAGGACAAACAATCCAATTAAAAAATGGACAAAACAATGGAACAGACACTTCTCCAAGTAGCACATACAGAGGGTCCAGAGATATATGAAAGGATCCTCAGCATCACTAGCTATCAGAGAGATATGAATTATAATCACAATGATATACTACTTTATACCAGTCAGAATGACAATCATAAACAGATCAACAAATGTCAAGTGTTGGCGAGGTGGGGGAGAAAAGGGAACCCTGGTACAACATTGTTGGGAATGCAGATTGGTGCAGCCACTGTGGAAAACAGTATGGAATTTACTCAAAAAAACTGAAAAATGGAACTGCCTTTTGACTCAGAAATTGCACTGCTGGGATTATACCCTAAGAATCCCAAGTCAGCAATATTCAAAAGAACCTATGAACCCTAGTTTTCAGACAGCATTATTTACCAAATGCTAGAAACAGCAGAAGTGCACATCAGTAAATGAGTAGATAAAAAAAATTCTGGTACATTTACACAATGGAATATTATGCAGCAGAAAGAAAGAAGGAACTCCTACCCTTCACAACAGCATGGATGGAACTAAAGAGCATTATACTAAGTGAAATAAGCCAAGCAGTGAAAGACAAATGCCATATAATCCCACCTAATAGTGGAAACTAATCAACAAAACAAACAAGCAGGCAAACTAGGACCAGGGACATTAAAATAAAGAACAAAATAACAGTAACCAGAGGGGAAGTGGGAGGGGAGTAATGGGGGAAAGAAAAGGAAAGGTCAAGTCAAGGAACATGTATAAAGGATCCATAGATGAAGACAATGGGGGGAAGGGCTGAATGTGGGAGGTGGTGGTGGGTAGGGGAGGGGAGAGTAATGGGGGGAAAATGAAGACAATTGTAATTGAAAAACAATAAAAAAGTAGAAAAATTATGATGGTCAGTTTTATGTGTCAAAATGGCTAGTTAACAGTCCCCAATTATTCCATTAAATATTAATCAAGGTGCTGCTGTGAAGATATTTTGTAGATGTAGTTAATATCTACAATCACTTGAATTTATGTAAAGGAGATTACTATGGATAATCTGGAAGGTCTTTGTCTAATTATCAATAATTGGAAAAGCAAAACTAATATTTTCTGGAGAAAGAAGAAATTCTACTTCTGAAATCCCCAGGAGATTCCCCTGCAGATTTCAGACTTGCCTAGCCAGCATCCACAATCATGTAAGCCAATTTATAAATAGATGATGATAGATAGATAGATGATAGATAGATGCAGGGATATATAGGTATATTAGCTATATAAACTATATTATACACACACACATCTATTTGAAACTACATTAAAAGGGAAACAAGAAGGAGGATGTTTGAAGCTGATACACTGACAAGTGAAGTTAATAGGAAGAGAGAAAATGCCAGAATCACCAAGTCATTATGGAAAGGTTAACTTACGTTCTGTGTGGTAAAGACAACTATGGGACACAATGCTTAAAGGAGCTTTCGAAATTCTGTTTGAATTTACTATAAAATTATGCCTTCTATATTAAATGAAAGCACAAGTTTAAAACCTGTGAATCATTCTGGGTTTTGTAGACTAAGTAAAGTATTTTGTCCTTTATTTTAAGACAAATTGTATACTATTTAAGGGTTTTGTGCAAGGGGTGGCATATTCAGATTTGTGTATCAAAACAATCCCTCTATCTCCTTGGTGACTGTCATACTGGAAAGAGAGATGAAAGTTGAAGTGGAGAGACTGATTAAGAAAATTGTAATGTCCAGCCCTGGCTGGTGTAGCTCAGTGGATTGAGCACGGGCCTTCGAACCACAGGATCGCGGTTCAATTCCCAGTCGGGGCACATGCCTGGGTTGCAGGCCAGTTCCCGGTTCTTGGCAGGGGACGAATGAGAGGGGACAAATGAGAGGCAACCATACATTGATGTTTCTCTCTCTCTCTCTCTCTCTCTCTCTCTCTCGTTCTCTCTCTCTCTCTCTCTCCCTCCCCCTCTCCTTCCCTCTAAGATAAATAAATAAAATCTTTAAAAAAGAGAGAAAATTGTAATGGTCCAGACCAGGTGAAAAAAGATGATGGCTGAAACTAGGATTGTAGCAGCAGTGATAAAGAGAAGTGGGCAGCCTGGCTGATGTAGCTCAGTGGATTGAGCACGGGCCTGCAAACCAGAGGATCGCGGTTCGATTCCCAGTCAGGGCACATGCCTGGGTTGCAGACAGGTTCCCTGCAGGCCAACTCCCAGCAGGGGACCCACGAAAGGCAACCATACATTGATGTTTCTCTCCATCTCCTTCCCCTCTAAAGATAAATAAATAAATAAAATCTTTAAGAAAAAGGGAGAGAGAAGTGGGCCAAAGTATTTCTAGACTTCTGGCCAAGATGGTGGCATAGATAGATACACTGTGCCTCCTTGTACAATCAAAAGAAGGACAACAACAAATTTAAAAATAAAAAACAACCAGAACTGACAGAAAATCTAACTGTAAGGAAGTCTGACACCAAGGAGTTAAAGAAGAAACATTCATCCAGACCAGTAGGAGGGGTGGAGGGGTGGAGACAGGCAGCTAGGAAAAGAGGACTTGTGGCAAGGCAGCAGCTAGAGGACCAGGGTGGGTAAGGTGATAGCTGGAAGACTTGGCAAGGTGGAGGCTGGCAGAGTGGGCAGTCCCACAGTTGTGAGCAGATAAACTGAGAGGAACAACTGGGGAGTGAGACAGAATGCACAACCCAGGGTTTCAGCGCAGGGAAATAAAGCCTCAAAATGTATGACTGAAAAAACCTGTGGAGGTTGAGGGGACAGGAGAAACTCCCAGCCTCACAGGAGAGTTCTTTGGAGAGACCCATGGAAACCTACAATGTACACAAACCCACCCACCCAGAAAGTAGCACCAGAAGGGCCTAATTTGATTGTGGGTAGTGGTGTGGGTGACTGAGAACTGGCAGAGAGCAGAGCAAGCAGTACTGTTCCCTCTTGGACGTCTACTCCACATACAGTGTCACAATGTAGGGATGTGGGTTGCCCCACCCTGGTGAATGAATACCTAAGGCTCCGCCCCTTACTATGTAACAGGTGCACTGAAAAAAAAATATGGCCCAAATGAAAGAACAGATCAAAGTCCAAAAAAAATACAACTAACTGATGAAGAGATAGCCAACTTATCAGATACACAGTTCAAAACACTGGTAATTAGGTAGTTCACATAATTGGTTGAGTATGGTCAAAAAATAGAGGAAAAAGTGAAGGCTATGAAAAGTAAAATAGGGATGAGATTAAAAGACAGAAAACTGTACTTGAACAACAATTAAATTAAAAAGAAAGAATAGTATAGGAAATGGAGTACCCAAAGAGCTTATGTGCATGACCCACGAACATGAACTAAGGTGAAGGAATTTCCATAGCGAATGAGGGGTACTTGGTGGACAGGGGACAAACGGGGAAAAATTGGGACAACTCTAGTAGTATAATCAATAAAATATATCAAAAATAAAAAAAGAAAAGCTAAATAAAGGAAAATGTATAGGAAACCAACAGTGATGGGAAGGAAACCATGACTCAAATCAATGGTTTGGAGCAGAAGGAAGAAATAAACATTCAACCAGAACAGAATGAAGAAACAAGAATTTAAAAAAAGAAAATGAGGAGAGGCTTAGGGACCTCTAGGACAACTTCAGACATTCCAACATCCAAATCATATGCGTACCAGGAGGAGAAGAGGAAGCAAGAAATTAAAAACTTATTTGGAAAAGTAGTAAAGGAGAACTTCCTCAATCTGGCAGAGGAAATAGACTTCCAGAAAGTCACCAAGCTCAGAGTCCCAAACAAGTTGTGCCCAAGGAAGCACACACTGAGGGACATCATAATAATGTAGTTATGATTAAATTACCCAAGATTAAAGAGAAGGGGAGAATCTTCAAAGCAGCAAGAGCAAAGGAAACAGTTACCTATAAAGGAGTTCCCATTAGACTGTCAGCTGATTTCTCAAAAGAAACCTTGCAGGCAAGAAGGGGCTGGAAAGAAGTATTCCAAGTCATGAAAGGCAAGGATCTACAATCAAGATTTCTCTATCCAGCACAGCTATCACTTAGAATGGAAGGGAAGATAAAGTGTTCCTCAGATAAGGTCAAGTTAAAGGAGTTCATCATCACCAAGCCCTTACTATATGAAATATTAAAGGGACTTATCTAAGAAAAAGAGGATGATCAAGTATATGAACAGTAAAATGACAACTTGGAACTATCAACAACCAAACCTAAAAACAAAAACAAAAAAAAGAACTAAGCAAACAACTAAAACAGGAACAGGATCACAGAAATGTAGATCACTTTGAGGGTTATCAGTGGGTAAGGGGAAGGGTGAGAAAGGGGGAAAAGGTACAGGGAATAAGCAGCATAAATGGTAGGTGCAAAGTAGACAAGGGAGGCTAAGAATAGTATAGGAAATATAGAAGCCAAAGAACTTATAAGTATGATCCATGGACGTGAACTAAGGCAGGGGAATGCAGGTGGGAGGGGATGTGCAGGGTGGAGGGTAATAAAGGGGTGAAATGGGACAACCATAATAGCAACATCAATAAAATATATTTAAAAAATAAAATAAAAAGAAGAAAAATTAAAGAAAGACGAGTGGGCAGATATAGCCATATTTTGCAGGTTGCGGAATTCCTAAAGGACTGAATATGAGAGTGAAAAAGTGGGATATGTCAATGATGACTTCTAGGTTTCTGGCTTGTGGAACAAGATAAAATTGTCATCAGCTGAGTTAGAGAAAACTGGAAGATGGCCAGATTTGGATGAAGAGGATGGTAGAGAGAAAGAGAAAGGGAAAAGCATGATTTCTTGTTTAGGACCTGTTTCAAGTGAAATTTCTGCAAACCACCTAAGAGGATATGTCAATTGGCAGCTAGATATATAAGAGCAGAGTTCTGGTCTGAAGATACAAATAGGTGAGCTATCTGCCTATATGTAGTAATTGAAGCAGAAGCTATACATGAAATCACCTAAGGAGAGAGTATAGAGTGTGAAGAGATAAATAGCCTAGCATTGAGCACTGAGGAGCTTCATTAATTAATGGCTGGATACATATGCCTGTTCATGATATAGGCTCTATAAATGTTTATTGAACTATCCTTACAAAGATGATTCCGATATACCAGCTGCCAATGACTGAACCCATAGTGATCCCAAACACACATCTTTAAATGTTACAGTGGATTGTAGCCTGAAATATCTTCCATCTATTTGACACCAATCCAGATTCCCAACAGAGATATGGGACATTGCTGCCTAGTGGTGCTGAGTTTCATTCAAACTTGATCTGTTTCTCTCTTGCTTTCTTCCACAGCACTAGACACAATCTACACAGGCTAGTTCATTGATGCACTTTCTTTCTACACTTCCCTTCCAAAGTATATCAAATGAAATTAGACAGCTTCATTCGTGTTATTAGGATTTAAAATAACATTTTGGGGGGTAAAACATGCAATGTACATTTTATAAAATGCACATTGGCATTTTTTACCTTGACCATATCTCCATCTTAAATATATATCAAATGCCTACTGTTTTCCCAACCCTGTGGTGAATAGAAGAAAAGCAAAATATATGATTCCTACCACTGAGGAACTTTTAGTTTATTTAGAGAGACAACACAAACACTTATTACACAAGTGAGAAAAAAAAGACCACATGAATCAAGTGGCATATCACACAGCACAGAGCACTAAGGTCTATTTAGAGTTCAGAGCAAAGAGCTCTAATTTATATTCACAGAGTAAGGCACCAGAGAGACTTGATAGAGTTGTGTCACTCTCCCAGCACCACTATTCTTGCTCCTAAGGGGAACTGGACAGAAACCACATTTGACTAATATGTCTCTAGGGCAGAAGGCTGCACAACTACCCATAGAAAAAAATTCAATCTTACATAATAGAATTTTAACTTCTTTTAAGTGATTTAGGCCACTTGAGAGTTTTACAAGTCAATTCCCAAATTAATTTAGCATTGATCTTCCAGACAGGCTATTACAGCTAATGATAAACTCCCATTAAAAGAATTCAGATGAATGTGGCTGAGGAAAGGAATTCTTCATTTCTCACCCCACTTGACTTCTCTGCAGTATGTGACACTGTTGACCAGACACCCCTGCTCCGCACCCTAGACAGCACTACACTCATGTTTTTTTCCTACATCTTTTACTGCTCAGCCTCAAGCCCAGGGTCTGGCGCATAGCAGACATTCAATTAGCATCTTGAATATTCCATGCGTCTTAGTCTCTTTTCCACTGACTCCCATTTTCATTCAATACTTAAAGGTAATCATCCCCACCCAAGTATCCATTTCTAGCTATCTTCTCCTATATTATACCTGCTCCTCATGAGTTATTCCACCCATTCCCATGGCTTCAGTTTATACCTGTAAATTTATGACCTCCAAGGTATATTTTTATCTGTCCTCAAAAACCCATATTTTCAACTTTCTATAGGACCTCTCCTAGGTGTGTTTAAGGCCTTGAATTCAAGGCTAATATGTCCAAAATTGAACTCATTTTCTTTCTCTTTAAAGTCATACACATATGAATATATTCCTATGTTATGAATGTAGGTTTACATCCCACTATCTCCTCAGTCACTAGGGCTAAAAACCTGTAAAGCATCTTTAATCCCTCCCACTCCTGCATGTTTCCCAAAGGTTTGATCAGTTACTACATCATATCAGTTTTCCTTCTATGTTATCACTGGTATCTGTATCTTGTTCCTTGTCCTCACTGCCACTATGCCTTCAATGTTTATCGCCTGGGTTCTTTATTTTTATTTCTAGTTTTTATTTTTTAAGATTTTTCATTGTTATTCCATTATAGTTGTCCCAATTTTTCCCTTTGCCCTCCTCTACCCAGCCCACCTTAACTCTCACAGTCAATTCCCACATTGTTGTCCATGTGCATGGGCTATTCATACATGTTCTTTGTCTAGTCCCTTCCCCTTCTTTCCACCATTATCCCTCTCTCTCCTCCCTTCTGGTCATTGTCAGCCTATTCCATGTTTCCAGACCTATGGTTCTATTTTGTTCATTAGATTTCTCTAATAGGTGAAATTGTATGGTATTTGTCTTTTACCAATGGGCTTGTTTCAACAAGTGCTGGTGAGGATGCAGAGAAAAGGGAACCCTAGTGCACTGTTAGTAGAAATGCAGACTGGTGCAGCCACTGTGGAAAACAGTATAGAATTTACTCAAAGAACTAAAAATGGAACTGCCTTTTGACCCAGTGCTTTTGCTGCTGGGAATATACCCTAAGAATCCCAAATCACCAATTCAAAAGAACTTATGTGCCCCAATGTTCATAGCAGCACTATTTACAATAGCCAAGTGCTACAAACAGCCTAAGTGCCCATCGGTAGAAGAGTGGATCAAAAAACTGTGGTATGAGGCCCTGGCTGGTGTAGCTCAGTGGATTGAGTGCAGGCCTGCGAACCACACAATTGTGGTTCGATTCCCAGTCAGGGCACATGCCTGGGTTGCAGGCCAGTTCCCAGCAGGGGACACACAAGAGGCAACCATACATTGATATTTCTCTCCCTCTCTCCTTCCCTTCCCCTCTAAAGATAAAGAAATAAAGTCTTTAAAAAAACCGTGGTATGTTTATACAATGGAATACTATACAGCAGAAAGAAGGAAGTTCCCACCCTTGGCTACAGCATGGGTGGAACTGGAGAGCACTGTGTTAAGTGAAATAAGCCAGGTGGTGAAAGACAAATACCACATGATCTCACCTTCAATTGGAACCTAATCAACAAAACAAGCAAGCATGCAAAATATAACCAGAGACATTGAAATAAAGAACTGAAAGTAACCAGAGGGCAGGTGGAAGGGAGAAGAGGGGAAATGGAGAAGAGTTGTCAAAGAACATTTATACAGGACACATGGACAAAACCAAAAGGGGATAGAATCGAGGGTGGGAAGTGTCAATGAAAAAA
Organism: Sturnira hondurensis; assembly: GCF_014824575.4. Lineage (NCBI taxonomy): Eukaryota > Metazoa > Chordata > Mammalia > Chiroptera > Phyllostomidae > Sturnira > Sturnira hondurensis. The sequence goes on from NW_028087390.1 coordinate 1,005,088, forward strand.
ACTGGGGTACATTTACATAATGGAATACTACACAGCCCCAAAAAGGAACTCCTACCTTTTGCAACAGCATGTATGGAACTGGAGAATGTTATGCTAAGTGGATTCTTTTATTTTTTTAGAGAGGGTGAGGGGAGGGAGAAAGAGAACAAGAGAAACATCAACATGAGAGAGGAACATTGATTGATTGCCTCTCAAATGTGCTCTGGCTGGGGACCAAACCTGCAACCCAGGTATGTGCCTAGATCAGAAATCAAACCATGACATTTGGCTTTGCAGGATGACACCCAACACACTGAACCACACCAGTCAGGGCAATTGCCTGGATTATTGTCATTACTACCTCAGTATCATTCCCTACACAATTTTTCTCTCTATTTTTACTCTGTTATCAAAATAAAATTGAAATAATATGACTCACTTTCTCCAAAATCATTGTATTTATAAATTGCTTTTTGGCTTCTGAACTTCTTTCATAAACTCTGTTTCAGCCCTGACTGGTATGGCTCAGTGAATTAAGTGCCGGCCTGTGAACCAAAAGGTCACCAGTTCTATTCCCAGTCCGGGTACATGCCTGGGTTGCAGGCCAGGTCCCCACCCAGTGAGGGGCAAGCAAAAGGCAACCACACATAAACTCTGTTTCACTTAAGAATGATTTTGGCTGCAAGTAATAGAAACCCCAGCTAACTTGTAAAAATAGAGGTCTCTTTTTTTTAATGCAACAATAAGTCCAGAAGTAGATGGTTGCTAGCATTCATTTATCAGTGCTATCAAGAGTCCAGAGTCTCTTCCTATATTTCTGCACTTCCATCCATCCTCAACATGTTGGCTTTTCATCTTCATTGCTGCCAATTATTCACCTGCAAGATGGTTATTAGAGCCCCAGGTATCATTTATTTATACATTCAAGGCAGAAACTAGGGTGCAGTTGACAGCATTAGCAGTGTCTGTGTATTTTCTTCAGAAAAGAATAACTCTGTTAGAAGCCCCTCAGCAGTCTTTCTTTCATGTATCATTAGGCATAAGTGTGTTGCTGTCCTATAGCCACCTAGAGCTCCAAGGTAGACTAAGCATATATTTGAATTTTCAAGCCTCTGTTGTAGATGGTGGCAAGGAAGAAAGGGACTGAAAATACATATTGGGTTATTTAACCCACAGTGTCTGCCACATTACCCTTTCATTTGATCAGTAATAAACTTTATGAGTAAGACGATTATTTTCATTTTCAGGTTAAGAAAACTGAGGTCCAGAGAGGTTAATGTGATTTGTCCAAAGTCACAGCTAATCAGTGGTAGAGTTATAGAAAACAGTTTATGATTTCTACTGAGAGCTTTACCACACCACTGCCATGTGAAATGAAGTCCTATCTTAGGAATCACTCTAAGCTCCAGGGAATATAGGCTCCCAGAAATCTGACCCCAGTCTACCTTTCCTGATTTATCTCTCATGACACCCCTCCACACTCCTTATGCAGCATCCAAATTCTTGGTTGTCTCCTGATCGTGCTAGATAACTGTAGGCTGTCATGCCTTTTCATGTCCTGGTCCCTCAACTTGAAATAACCTTCCTTTTCCATCTTTGCCCCAAGAACACCTTGAGGCTTTGTTTATTGAATTAAATTATTATTCATACTTCAATATCCAGGTTAAATTCTACCTCTGTGCTGAAGCATTCCCTTACTGCATAAGTAATAACTATGCATTATTTCTGGCAGAAGCCTCAAGTTATATTAGAGCACATTATTTTACTCTGATAGTTGCTTACTTTGCTATCTGCCTCCATCATAAGCTCCTTGAAGGTTTCTGAGTCTTATTTAACTCTGTACCCATGCCCTGAGCACCTGGGACAGCATCAGGCACAAAGAACAGGGCCGGCAAGTATTTTCTTTGTAACAATTTATCACATATCATACAATTCACCCATACAAGGTGTATAAAAACTCAGTGGGTTTTTGTATATACACAGAGCTGTACAACAATAATCACAATCAGTCTTACAATATCCTTGTTGCCTCAAAAAGAAATCCCATACTCTTTAGTCATCACTCCACGATTCCCCATTGCCCCCTAGCCCCAGCCCTAAGCAACCACTGATCTATGTTTTGCCTGTATAGATTTTCCTATTCTGGGTATTTCATATAAACAGAATCATGGAATGTATGCTATTTTGTGTTTAACTTTTCCACTTAGCATAATGTTTTCAAGATTCATTCATGTCATAGCATGAATCAGTACTCTATTGTTTTTTGTGGCCAAATAACATGTCATTGTATGGATATACAATATTATTTTGTCCATTCATCAGTGGATGTACATTTTAGTTGTTTCCATTTTTGGCTCTTATGCATAATGATACTATAAACAATGGTGTAAAAATATCCGTTTGAGACCCTGCTTTCAATTATTTTGCTTATATTCCCAGAAATAGAATTATTGAGTAATATAGTAACTTTATGCTTAACTATTTGAGGAACTGCCAGCCTGTTTTTCACAGTAGCTGTATCATTTTACGTTCTCACCAGAAATATATGAGGGCTTTGACTTCTCCACATCTTTGCTCATGCTTGATATTATTTGATTTTTTTGGTTATAAGCATCATACTATGTGTGAAGTAGTATTCCACTGTGGCTTTGATTTTCTTTTCCCTGATGACTAATGATATTGAGCATAATTTTTTTTGCTTGTTAGCCATTTGTATATCTTTGGAGGGATAACCTGGAGGGAAGAGAGAGAGACAGAGAAGTTAAAAATGGGTGAAAAAATATTTATTAGTTTCACATAAACTTAAGATAAGTGGTAGTTATTATAGAGAGAAGATAAATTTGGGTGATAATTAGGAAGAATGGAGAGTACTTGGTGTTTGCATCAATGTAGGAGAAAAGGGGGTAGGAGTGTCACCAAACAGAGGTCCAAGGTGGGGGAGGCAATATTTGGCCCACCCAGGGATGCCAAAAAGTGCTACAGAAAACAGCCTCCCCCACCCAGGATGGTATACTAATACTTATTGGGCTCATCTGTCTGCCTCCAGAGGAAAGACATCTCTCAATGCCAGAGATTTGTGAAAGGGAAAGGAAAGGTTTATTCAAAGCTATACAGACTTAAAGTAGTGACCCAATTTCCCCATTAAAATATCAAAGATTTTTAGGATAACCACAGATGCCTACAGCGCTTCCTTCTCCCCCTGTCGTAATTCGGAGTACCGTATCTCAGGAAAAGAAGCACATGTCTATGTTTCAGGTTGCTGGCACCGTCAGCTGTGTCACCGTCCAGGCAGAATCTCTAATTACTCCAAAGTCATATGGCACCTTCTCTTGGTCCACTGGCAAAGAGTTCTTTCACTCTTCTTCCAGGCAAAGTCTCTCCTGCTTCCCAGGCCACACGGCCAAAGGGAGCATCCCCAACAAACTTTGGGAGCATGGGCCTCTTCTCCCAAAGCTGCAGGGGTCAGCACTCTGACCAAAAGCGTGTGGCTTTCTTCTTCACCTGGCTGCAGACGTCCCCATTCTGGCAAAGCATATGGTTCTCTTTCACCTGGGCAAGAGGGGGTCCTCACTCTGCCCAAAACCACATGGCTCTCTCTCAATGGCTGCTGTGTCTGTGTTTAAATCCCCATGCCAGTCCTCCTTTCCAGCCCCATTTCCAACTCCTCCTACAATCAGTTACACCTGCCAGTATCTCTGTATTATTACAAGTTTACTGGGCTGCCATGGTGAGTCTGGGCAGGTGTGGCCCCATGGCATGGAGCCAATCAACTCCAAGCTCCCACTCAGGCGCTGTAACTCAGGGGACCTGCCCCCAGTTATGTCTTGGGTAGAAGTCACTTCCTTCTTCCTGGCTCAAAGCATGGCCACAGCTATTTAATGTATCTATGAAACCAGTTAAAGGTTATAGATATGTTAAATAATCATTCCAGAGGTTAGCTATGAAATTGTTGCTATGCAAAATAGCTCTCAATGGCCCTGCTCCATTTGTCCCTTCCCCCTGGGGGGAGGTATGAGGACATCTTAATATTTCCTGGACACCCTGAGCTCTGGACCCCATCCCAAATCTTTTTCTGGAGCCCCCCTCTTGGCTGTACCCTGTTACAGGGGTATAAAGAATTCTAACTTAGACAATTAGGTAAATTATGGAATCATTAACAAGTGAGGGGATATAAAATGTTTTAGAAAACATAATTTTGTTTGGGACTGTTTGAGCTTGGATTGCTCACAGCCCATTCATCTACAGCAGCTTAAACACTCCTTAGAAGGAAGGATTTACAGTTTGAAGATTAGGGAGAAGAGGTCTAGATTAGATTTAATTATGGTTATCCAGAGATGACAATTGAAGCTATAATAACAAATGAGATAGCTTAATGAGAGAACAGAGAGTGAGAAAGGGGTGCCAGGAGTAAGTTCTGAGGAACAAAAGTTTCCAAGAGGCAAAAAGGAAGAGCACATAAACAAGACTGGTAGAGTATGATGGGGAAAGAAAGCTCAAGAAATAAATATTTAAAAAGTGGAGAGAAATTCAAAAGAACCAAGTACTACTGAATCTAAGTAGGATGAGAATGGAGAAAAGACCATTGGCGTTTTTAATTAAATAGTATTTAGTCATGGCCAGGTTTAAGACAATTTCAGTTGATAAGGAGAAAGCTGAAAAGTGACTGAAAAGCAATTATGAAGATATAATGGTGATGTAATATACTTAGGAAACTTGGTGAAGGGATGAGGAAGGAAGTAGTTGTAAGAATAAAATGAGTTAAAGTGAGATAATGTATGTAAGAGCTCTGCTTTTTTTTTAAAGAACAGCACAGTCATTATTCTGTTAAGCAAGGGCTATTCTGCACAAAAGATAAAAAGCAGTCCCATCAGCAAGTGAATGAGTCATTAAGTAAAGGAAATGAAGTTCCTGTTTTCATGGAAATGGCAGCACTGTGTATTCAGGTGTGTTTCCAGGGATCTAATTTAAAATTACTGTCTCGGGTTGATTTGGTAGCTTTATTTGATACCCAGAGTAATAGAGGACAAAAAGGTATTGTGTTAGGCAAAATGTCCTCAGCTTGCAACTGTGTTTTAATCTAGGAAACTGAGCATTCTATATATATAAAGTCAAGGGGCTTGATGACTTTGTGTATTAAATTGGTCTTGATTTGATATAATGTTGACCTTACCTAGGTCTCCCAGTCAACCACAAAGCAACTTTATCAAATCACACATTACCTGCTAAAGTCCTCAACAAAATATGAGCAAACCCAATGCAGCAATACAATAAAAAGATCATACACCATGATCAAGGAGGATTTATTCTAGGGATTCATGGATTGTACAATATCCATAAATCAATAAATGTAATATACCACATAAACAAAATGAAGGATACAAATCACATGATCATATCAATACATGCAGGAAAAACATTCAATAAAACTCAGTACCCATTTGTGATAAAAACTCTCAGCAAAGAAGAACCAAAGGGATCAAACCTCAACATAATAAAAGCCATATATGAAAAACCCACAACAAATATCATACTTGACAGGCAAAAACTAAAAGCATTTCCCATGAGAACCAGAACAAGTCAGGGATGTCTGCTCTCACCACTCTTATCAACATAGTAGTATATGTCTTAGCCACAGCAATTAGAAAATAAAAAAAAATAAAATTCATCCAAATTGAAAAGGAGGAAGTTAAACTGTAATTATCACATCTGGCATGATATTATATGTAAAAAACCCTAACCTCCACAAAAAACTATTAAACCTAATAAATGAATTCAGTAAAGTATCAGGATGCAAAATTAACATTCAGAAATGAATACCATTTCTATAATAAACTATCAGAAAGAGAAACTAAGAAAACAATCCCACTTACTGTTGCAACAACAACAAAAGGTACCTAGGAACAAATTTAACCAAGGAGATAAAATGCCTGTACTCAGAAAACTACAAGATATTGAAGAAAAATTTGAGGAAGGTACAAATAAGAGGAAGCATATACCATCTTCACAAATTGGAATGATTAACATCATTAAAATGTCCATATTACCCAAAGCAATCTGTAGATTCAATGCATTTCTTATTAAAATACCAATGGCATACTTCACAGATGTAGAATAAATATTATTAAATTTTATGTATACATAAGCATAAAAGACCCTGAATAACCTCAGCAATCTTGAGAAAGAAGAACAAAGTTAGAAAGATCACAATACCCGATATCAAACTATACTACAAAGCCATTGTAATAAAAGAGCCTCATACTGGTGCAAGAACAGGCATATAGATCAATGGAACAGAACAGAAAGCCCAGAAATAAACCCACACACATATGGTTAATTAATACTTGACAAAGGAGACAAGAGCATACAAGAAGTAAAGACAGTTTCTTCAATAAAAGGTTTTAGAAAAATTGGACAGGTACCTACAAAAAATGAAACTATACCAACAATTTACACCATACACAAGAATAAACTCAAAATCGGGAGAAGACTTAAATGTAAGTCATGAAACCATAAAAATTCTAGAAATAGATTTAAACAATAAAATCTCAGACATCTCTTATAGCAACATTTTTATAAATATGTCTCCTAGGGGAAGGGAAATAAAGGAAGAAAATTTTAAAAATAGGGCTACATCAACCTCAAAAGCTTCTGCACAGCAAAAGAAACTATCAACAAAATGAAAAGGGAACTCACTGTATAGGAGAAAATATCCATCAGTGATATAATCAATAGGAGTTAATTTCCATATATATATAAAGAATTTATACAACTCCACACCAAGAAGACAAACAATCCAAAGGACTTGAATAGACACTTCTCCAAAGAGGATAGACATATAGATGACCCATAGACATATGAAAATATGATCAATGTCACTAAACATTAGAGAGATTCAAACTAAAACACAATGAAGTATTACCTCACACATGGCTACCAACAATAAATCAACAAACAACAAGTGCTGGGGAGGATATAGAGAAAAGAGAACCCTAGTGCATTGTTGGTGGGAAAGCAGACTTGTGCAGCCACAGTGGAAAGCAGTATGAAGTCTCCTCAAAAAATGAAAAACAGAACCATCTTTTGACCCAGTGATACTACTGCCGGGTATATGCCCTAAGAATCCCAAAACACCAGTTCAAAAGAATATATGAACCCCTGTGTTCCTAGAAGTGTTATTTACAACAGCTAAGATCAGGAAACAGCCTGCATACCAATCAGTAGATGAGTAGTTAAAAATTTGTGGTACATTTCATCAATGGAATACTATGCAGCCATCAAAAAGAACAGACTCTGGAAGACAAGCCTTCCAGCCAAGATGGGGTGTAGGTAGATACACTGTGCCTCCTTGCACAACCAAAAGAAGGACAACAAATTTAAAACAAAAACAAAAACAAAACTGACAGAAAATTTAACTGTCTGGAAGTCTGACAACCAATGAGTTAAAGAAGAAACATTCATATAGACCACAAGGAAGGGCAAAGATGGGCAGCTTGGAGGAGAGGACTTGTGGCAAGGTAGTGGCTGGAGAACTGGGGTGGGTGAGGTGGCACCTCGCAGATCAGGAGCCCCACATTTGTTTGCTGATAAAATAGGAGGAACAACTGGGGAGCGAGACAGACCACGAAACCCAGTGTTCCAGTGTGGGAAAATAAAACCTCAAAAACCTCTCTCTGAAAAAACCTATGAGGGTTGTAGCAGTGGGAGAAACTCCCAGCCTCACAGGAGAGTTTGTTGGAGAGATTCACAGGGTCCTAGAATGTACCCAAAACCACCCACTCAGGAATTAGCACCAGAAGGGCCCAGTTTGCTTGTGGGTAGCAGTGGAAGTAACTGAAAGCTGGCAGAGAGCTGAACGAGTGGCATTATTCCCTCTCAGACCTCTCCCTTATGTAAAGTGTCACAGTACAGTGATGTGGGTTGCCCGACTCTGGTGAATACCTAAGTCTCCACCACTTACTATATAACAGGTTCACCGAGACAAAAAAAAAAATGGCTCAGATTAGAAAATAGATCAAAGCTCCAAAACAAAACAACTAAGTGATGAAGAGATAACCAACTTTTCAGATGCATAGTTCAAAACACTGGTAATCAGGATACTCACAGAATTGGTTGAGTATGGTCACAAAATAGAGGAAAAAGTGAAGGCTATGAAAAGTGAAATAAAGGAAAATGTACAGGGAATTAGGAGTGAAAGGAAGGAAACCATAACTCAGTCAATGGTTTGGAGAAGAAAGAAGAAATAAACATTCAACCAGAACAGAATGAAGAAACAAGAATTCAAAAAAAAAAAATGAGGAGAGGCTTAGGAACCTCCAGGACAACTTTAAATATTCCAACATCTGAATTATAGGGGTACCAGAAGAAGAAGAGGAAGAGCAAGAAATTAAAAACTTATTTGAACAAATTAAGGAGAACCTCCCCAGTCTGGCAAAGGAAATACACTTTCAGAAAGTCCAGGAAGCTTAGAGTCCCACACAAGTTGGACCCAATGAAGCACACACCAAGGCACATAATAATTACATTAGCCAAGATTAAAGATAAGGAGAGAATCTTCAAATCAGCAAGAGAAAAGGAGATAGTTACCTACAAAGGAGTTCCCACTAGATTATCAGCTGATTTCTCAAAAGAAACCTTGCAGGCAGAAGGGGCTGGAAAGAAGTATTCTAAGTTATGAAATGTGAGGACCCACACCCAAGATTTCTCTATCCAGCAAAGCTATCATTTAGAATGGAAGGGCAGATAAAGTGCTTCCTAGATAAGGTCAAGTTAAAGGAGTTCATCACTACCAAGCCCATATTATATGAAATGTTAAACAGAATCATCTAAGAAAAAGAAGATCAAAAATATAAACAAGTAAAATGACAACAAAACTCACAAGCATCAATCACTTAACCTAAAAAAAAAACAACTAATCAAACAACTAGAACAGGAACAGAAACACAGAAACGGAGATCACATGGAAGGTTATCAGCGGGGAACACAGGGAGAAGGAGGGGAGGTACAGGAAATAAAAAGCGTAAATGGTAGGTAGAAAATACACAGGAGGAGGTTAAGAATAGTGTAGGAAATACCGAAGCCAAAGAGCCTATCTGTACGACCCATAGACATAAATAAAGGGGTGGGAGGGTGTGTGCAGAGTGGAGGGGAGAAAATGGGACAACTGTAAAAGCATAATTAATAAAGTTCATTTTAAAAAAGAAGAATGGAGGACTTCCGCCAAGATGGAGGCATAGGTAGAAACACTGTGCCTTCTCCCACAACCAAGTTTGAATACAACAAAGGTTTGGAGAAACAAAGACACAACCAAAGGACAGAAAATTGAATTATACGGAAGTCCGACAACATCTAACCTTTCAACGGGGACGGTAAGAGGGGCGGAGCCAGCAGCGAGCAGGGTCGGGCAGGACAGGGCCCCTGACCCAGGTGCGCAGGCAGACAGGAACCAGTTGGGGTGCGGGGCAGACCGTGGGCGCATATTCGCGCACAGTGAGACAGACCACGCAGGCCCCAGGGGGCGAGGGCTGACGGCGGTGTCACACTCCCGTGCAGTGGCACGAAACGCGTGGGCCCGGTGACGGCAGCAACTGCGGCACCGGTGAGGGCCGTGGCGGCAGGCGGCGGACAGGATGCCATAGTCCCTCTTTGACCCCGCCCCCACATACAGCGTCACAACCCAGCGACTTAGTTGCCCTGTTCCAGTGAACACTTTAGGGCTCTGATCCTGCTATGGAATAGGCACGAACAACCCGAAAGATGGCGTGAGAAGAACTCAAAGTCCCAGAGCCAATAACTCTAAGCGACCAAGAAATTGCCAGCCTCTCAGAAGCACAATTCAGGACACTATTTATCAGGATGCTCACAGAACTGGTAGAGTATAGTAACAAATTTGAGTCCCAGTTTCCTTTCCATCGCTATTGGTTTCCTGTGCATCTCCCTTCATTTCAATTAGTTTAGCCTTCATATGTTCCTCTAATTTGTGACTTTGTTCCTCTAATTTGTGACTATAATCTACCAGTTCTGTGAGCATCCTGATAAATAGTGTCCTGAATTGTGCTTCTGAGAGGCTGGCAATTTCTTGGTCACTTAGAGTTATTGGCTCTGGGACTTTGAGTTCTTCTCACGCCATCTTTCGGGTTGTTCGTGCCTATTCCATAGCAGGATCAGAGCCCTAAAGTGTTCACTAGAACAGGGCAACTAAGTCGCTGGGTTGTGACGCTGTATGTGGGGGCGGGGTCAAAGAGGGACTNCATCAGCACCAAGCCCTTATTATATGAAATGCTAAAGGGTCTTATATAAGAAAAAGAAGATGAAAAATATTAACAGTGAAAGGACAGCAAACTCACAGTTATTAACAACCACACCTAAAACAAAAGCAAACCAAGAGGACAGCTAGATCAGGAGTGGAACCATAGAAATGAAGAACACATGGAGGGTTAGAAACGGGGGTGGGAGGAGGAGAAGGGGGGAGAAGGCACAGAAAATAGCATAGATGGTAGGTAGAAAATAGATAGGGGGGAGGACGAGAATAGCGGGGGAAATATAGAATCTAAAGAACTTGAGACACGTGGTTATAAACTAAGGGGGGGGGAGAATGGTGGGGGAGGGAGGGTGCGGGTGGAGGGGAATGAAGGGGGGGAATAGAACAACTGTAATGGTATAATCAATAAAATATATTAAAAAAATAAAAAATAAAAAAGAAGAATGGACTCTTACCTTTTGTGAGACAGAGTTAATGGACCTGGAAAGTATTATGCTCTGTGAAATATGCCAGTCAGATAAAAACAAATACCATATGTTCTCACTTACATGTGGAATCTAATAAACAAAATAAACTGATGAACAAAATAGAAACAGAGGCATGTTCACATGGAACAGGCCAACAGCTGTCGGAGAAGTGGGAAGGAGGGACTGAATGAGAAAAGGTGAAGGGATTAGCCAAAGAACATATATACATAACATAACCCATAGACAGAGACAACTGTGGTGATGGCCAGAGGGAAGGGGTGCCAGAGGATGGGTTAAGTAGGCAATTGAGGAGAAAACTTGAATATGTGTAATAGTGTCAACAATAAAAATAACTTTAAAAAACATACCTCATATACACTTTAGTAGCAAGAGAGAGAAAAGAGACCCGATGCAACCTAACCTGAGAGTTCTCAGGCACAAACCTGGGGGGCAGATGGAGAGAGACTTATTGCATAAAAATATCAAGTAAGTAAGAATCTTAGTAGACTGGACATTATGACCCCTGTCACTAGTTTTCTGCTATTTCAATGTTCTCTAAAGTATGGAACATGGATTACTCTGACAACAACAATGGACTAAGCCTCTCCACATCCATTCAACCTTTTGATCCTAACAAGTCCACAAAGTAGATTGTGCAGTGATTGTAGCCCAATTTTGCAGTTGCAGAAAATGAAGTTCAGGGGTAAGTGACTTGTCATCATGGCCCAGATAATAAGTAACAAACCCTAGGTCTCCTGGTTCTCAATCCAACACTCATTCTGCTACGTACAGAGCCAGTCTAAATGAAGAGTAACCAAATGGTTCTGTGGTCCCAATGGCTACACAGGCATAACACTAAGTAGGTAGAAATAGGTGCTCGAAAATATTTGTGGGCCTGTCTGTAAAGCCAGATTTTGTTCCTTAGAGTTAACTTTCCTTCCTGAACTGCATATCACTCACTTACATTGTTGGTGCATTATGTAAAGATTATTTTTAAAGACAGTCTTGTCCATGCTGTGCCCATGTCTGATTTTCTGAACAATGCTCCTCCTTGTTAAATCTTCCTAGGTTTCTTACTCATCTACCCCCCCCCCACACATTCAGCCAAGAAAAGCCACCATACCTGTACATCTAACATTCTGAAATTCAAATCGCAATTTGGATTTATTTCCATGTCTATTATTATTGTTGGGATGTAAGATTAAATAAAATGGACACATTAGAGAAATGAATTCAGCATAATGAAGGTCATTTTCAATTGTGACTGTCCATTATACAGCACTTTTTCTAGCATTACAGACAAATACCATGCAATAGAATTTCTTATGATATCAACTTAGCTTCTTGGCAGACTAAGGCAACTCATTAATTATCTTGAATCTCTTTCTACATTTGTGATTCAACTTTAGATGTTGGATAGTACATGATCTGGCCTTTGTGAGATTAAAGTCCACAGTCGTATTTCTGTACAAATCCTGATTATCGAGAGAAGATAATCAGGACTTCTTCTTAAGACCTGACTCCATTTTTCCCTAAATTAATAATCCTGTTTCAGGAATAGGCAGAGAACAAAAAGAAAAAAAGGAAGGAATGTGGGGCAGAATAGGAAAGAGACAGAGGAAGAGGTAAAGGAGACAGATCTCAATTTTGGGTTAAGAGTAGCAGTGTGAATACTTTAAAATGACTTAAAATAGAATACAGAATGTTCATATAAAAGTCTTGTGTGACATTGTTGTGTGTGCATGTGTGTAATGATGATAATAGATTTCATTTTGCTTAGTTGATTTCCTAAGGTCCTTTTTTTTCAAATATTTTATTTATTTATTTTCAGAAAGAGGAGAAGGAAAGGAGAGAGGAAGAGAAATATCAATGTGTGGTTGCCTCTCATGTGTCCCCCACTGGGAACTGGCCTGCCACCCACGCATGTGCCCTGACTGGGAATCAAACCGTGATCCTTTGCTTCACAGGCCTGCGCTCAATCCACTGAGCTACACCAGCCAGGGCAGGTCCTTTTTTTAATAACCTAAGATTTTATTTTCTGAGAATGGACTCCTACTAATTAAAGCAAAATTAGAAGCTCGAGAGGTTCTTCCTCTGACAACCCACCTCTCTACTTCTAGATACCTGCCCCATCAAGCCCATCTTGCACATTTCTACCAGTGATCTTCCCCAGAACAAATCTGATCCCCAGAACAAATCTGATCATAATACTTTTTTGCTTAAATGCTTCAGTGGCTTGACCACTCACTCACTCCCACACACCATATCCCCTAGCCATACCAAATTAATAGGCCACTCTGAAAATACACTGTTACTCAGTGAGTAGTCCATTTATTAATCTGTACTCTTTGGGTTTGCTCATTACAAAAACTTAATTTGGAGAAGCTTAGACAAAACAGAACAGTTAATGAAAGGATACTGGGGTAAAGCTGAGGGATCTAGTTTTCTGCAAGAACATAGCTGGATCTCATAAACAGTTGAACCTAGAGAAATGCCATCTCTCTCTCACCTTCACTTCTGTCCTCTCACCTCAGCTTTTGCCTTTAACTTAGCTTTATTATTTTTCACTGTATATCAGTATCCTGTACATTAGGGGTGTCCAACTTTCCAAAGACATCTGGAAAGTCAGGCAGCTTTAAGTGCTACCATGGCCCTCAGGCCACATGAGGCTCAGGATAGATATGAATGTGGCCCAACACAAAATCATAAATTCACTTAAAACGAGATTTTTTTTGTGATTACATGCCACAATGTATTTCATGTGTGGCCCAAAACAACTCTTCTTCTAGTGTGCCCCAGAGACATCAAAAGGTTGGACACTCCTACTTAAATGATGAAAACTGTGACCAGCAACACCTGTATTTCACCTGTTACAACACTGACCAACAAACAGGCACTAAATCTATTTATTCTAGTTTAAATGACACTAGAGACTTCTGGTCAAGATGGCAGCATAGGTAAATGCAGCACTCATATCCTCCCATAACTACATCAAAATTACAACTAATTTTGGTAAATAGTGGTTAAGGATGAAGAGTCAGAAGTAACAGGCTTTTAAAAAAATACATCAATAAATGACAGTTTTTTAAAAATTACGACTAAACTACAGAACAACCATCATTCAGAACTGCCTGAATCCTGGCTGAAGGGAAGTCATACAACTAGGTATTTAAAGAGGAAACCACATTGAGACTGGTAGAAGATGTGAAGATGTGGAATGGCTGGTCTCATACCCCCATGTGGCAGATAAAAATCAGGAGGGAAATCTCAGCTTTGAAGATTATCCCTGAGGAGTGAAGGGTCCAAGCCCCACACCAGACTTCCCAGCCCAGCGTTCCAGAACCAGGAAGAAAAGTCCCCATAACTTCTGGCTACAAAATAGAGTGAGGATTTTGTCAGAGTGAGATGGTAGTCCCAGGCAGTTCCTCTTAAGGATCCCACATACAAACTAGCTCTGACTCACTGTCTCTGAGCTCCAGCACTGGGGCAGCAGCTCAGAAGGAACCAGGGATGTATGAGGAGGAACCGAATTGTCTGTCATCAGGGATATAGCTGAGGGTGCAACTTTCTGCCAGACAGAAGTGTTGGCAGAGGCTATTCCTCATTTTCTGAGATGCTCTTACACACACATACACAGCTGGCAGGTGAGTGCCACATCTGAGTCTCCATCAACTTGGCTTACACTGTTTGTCCCTCCCCACACAAATTATGGGCCCACCCAATCCATTTCTAGTTAAGTTTCCATACATCAGCCCCTCTCATCTCATGTTTTGGAGTCTCCTGAAATCTCTCAAACAGGCAGCATCCACTGAAAAACATTTAATGAATTGTTACTGTGCTAAGTGCTGAGGATACAGAGATTAATTAAATAAGGTATCTGCCCTGCAGGCTATACTCTGGCAGGAAAACAGACATGGAGGTAAATAAAGTGTCACCATATTAGGTAATGAGTATGCAAAGAGTATACAGATTGCTGAAGGAGCCCAGAAAAGGTGATTATAGATGGGTCTCTGGTGTTGGGGTTAGAACTCCTAGGAAAAAACTTCATATGTATTCAATTGTAATGTGCATGACATCACTCATCTTTTACAGTTTCCTTACAAGCTTATGGAGACTCCAAAATGAGTGAAAGAAACAAAGAGAGGCAATTTCCTCTTTTCAATTTTTTCCCTCAGGGTTAGTATTCAGTGTACTAACTTTCTTCCTGTCAGCTCCTTGTGGGTGTACTCCACCTCTCCCTTCCCCAGCCAGCTCTCTGCTGCCTCATGAGCAATTTTAGGAGTGAGGGTCACAGTGTTCCTCCTCCTTGCACAACCCTGTTTTATGGAGCACAATAGCCAGGAAAGCAGGCAGTCAACTAAAAGGATCTTACAACTGGAATCTTCTACCAAATTATTCATCCTCTGATGATTTTCTTTTTTAAATATTGTGGGATGTTGTACTGAGACCTGGAATATATCCTCTGTAAAACTACTTTGTAGAAGGTTAAACTCGAATTTTTAGTTGTAATTTGGCTGAGACATCAAATAGATTTTGCTTCACAGCTATTGTAAAGAACCTGAGCATGAAAGACATCTGGAAAGTCAGGCAGCTTTAAGTGCTACTTCTCCTTCCATGGTCCTGATTTGTAACCAGTAGTTTTATACATTTCAATTCACTACAGACTCTGCCTATACAAACCTCTTTGTTTACCAACTGCTAAATATACAGGAAACTATACTTCAAAGGTTCAAATGCCATGGGAGAGCAACCAGGTCAGCAATGAAGGTAGAAGAGAGTAGAGCCAAGTGGCATTTATCAGAGGTCCAAAAAAAAAAAACCAAATGAGTTTTACATTTTTAGAAATTTCATTTATCATTACAGACATCCCTTCAGAATCCAGCCACATTTTCATAATGCGAACACCCTCACACAGCTATTATTGGGAACTGGACAAGCAAATCACATGCATTCAACAATCTTAACTTCAAATAGGCATGAAAGTCCTTTCAAGGACTTTCTTGGTGCTGAGCTTGGGGCATTTCCACTCTGCCTAAGATACTGGGAGAAGTACTAATACCTGTGATAGAGCAAGCAAGGCAAGATTTGGCCTGAAGCATGGCAGCTAAACACAGCATTCGAAAGAAGCTGAATTAAGCACTTCACTTGATCATCAGCATTCTAGTGGTGAGAATTAAATATGTGATTTCAACAGAGTCCTTAGGTTTACCCTGGGTAGCTGGTCAGTTGGTTCACACATAAAATTGCAATTGGCCATTATGCTATATTCTGCTATCATAGTGGTTTGTTTTTTAATTTTAATTTTTTATAATTTTATTGTTATTCTATTACAGTTGTCCCAATTTCCCCCTTTGCATCCCCCTGTCCATCCCACCCCCTGCTCCTACAGAAAATTCCCACACTGTTGTCCATGTCCATGGGTCATTCATACATGTTCTTTGTCTAGTACCTTCCCCTTCTTTCCACTATTAATCCCCTTTCTCTCCCCTGGTCACTTTCAGTCTGTTCTGTTTCCATGTTGGTGGTACTATTTTGTTCATTAGTTTATTTGTTCATTAGATTCTGCTTATAGGTGAAATGATATAGTATTTGTCCTTCACCACCTGGCTTATTTCACTTAGGATAATGCCCTCCAGGTCCATTCATGCTATTGTAAAGGGCAGGACCTCCTTTTTTCTTTCTGCTGTATAGTATTCAATTGTGTAAATGTACCACAAATTTTTGATCCACTCATTTACTGATGGGCACTTAGGTTGCTTGCAGCACTTGGCTATTGTCAATTGTGCTGCTATGAACATTGGGGTGCATAGATTCTTTTGTTTCAGGGTTCTTAGTATATAATCCCAGCAGTGGGATTGCTGGGTCAAAAGACAAATTCATTTTTAGTTTTCTTACTGTTTCCACAGTAGCTATACCAGTCTGCATTTCCAATGACAGTGTACTAGGGTTCCCTTTTCTCCACACCCTCACCAGCACTTGCTGCCTGTTAATTTTTTTATGATGTCCATTCTGACCAATGTGAAGTGGTATCTCATTGTGGTTTTAATTTGCATCTCTCTGATGGCTAGTGATGCCAAGCATTTTTTCATATGTCTCTGGACCCTCTGTATGTTGTCCTTGGAGAACTTTCTGTTCAGGTCCTTTGCCCATTTTTAATTGGATTGTTTGTCTTCCTGGAGTGTAGTCATATGAGTTCTTTATATATTTTGGAGATCAAACCCTTGTCTGAGGTATCATTGGCAAATATGTTTTCCCATGCAGTTGAAGCATATACCATGTTCATGAATTGGAAGAATCAACATCATCAACATGTTCATATCAACCAAAACAATTTATAGATTCAACAAATTCTTATTAAAATACCAATTACATATTTCACAGACATAGAACACACACTTCAAACATTTATATGGAACCATAAATGACCCCGAATAGCTGATGCAATTTTGAGAAAGTAGAACAAAGTAGGAGAGATCACAATACCTGATATTAAACTTTATTACAGGGCCCCTGTAATCAAAACAGCCTGTTACTGGCATAGGAACAAACACATGGACCAATGTAACAGAATAGAGAGTCCAGAAATAAACCCAAGTCTCTATGGTTAGTTAATATTCGGCAAAGGGGGCAGCACCATAAAATGGAGTAAAAAATAGCCTCTTCAGCAAATCGTGTTGGGAGAGCTGGACAGCTACAGTAAAAAAAAAAATGAAATGTAACCACCAACTTACACCATACACAAAATTAAATTCAAGGTGGATAAAAGACTTAAATGTAAGTCATGATACCATAAAAGTCTTAGAGGAGAACATAGACAGGAAAATCTCAGATATTCCACACTGCAATATTTTCACTGATATGTTCCCTAGGGCAAGGGTTATAAAGGAGAGAATAAACAAGTAGGATCTCATAAAAATAAAAGGCTTCTGCATGGCTAAAGAAAACAGAATTAAAATGAAAAGAGAAGCAACAGTATGGGATTTTTATAGGAATTCTTATGCAAGCTTCCCTTGGTCCAGGGAGGTGTCATGTGCTTGATGACCTCAGTTAGCTGGGATATGGGGTTTGAGGGACTTGCTCCCTGCAACAGGTGGTGTTCCTTCAGGTACTGCTCCAGCTTCACTCTCTGAGGAGTTCTGCCATGTCATTGTTGGTAATGAGTTTGCTGGACAGCTGCTTTATGAGTTTGGGAATCCGCTCCCACTGGCACTTGGAGCTGCAGTACTTGATCTCCATCTCTACCCATAGGAAGGCTGGCCCCACAGCCATGCAGCTGCTGCTTCAGGCTTGGGCTTTGGGTCCGCAGTGTAAGAGAGTGCTGGCTGGGGAAGGGGCAGGGCTACCACATTATTCCAAAGCAAATCCTATACATTTTATAATCTTATCCATAAACATGTCAAGATACAGATTCATTTCAAAACAAAATCATAGTGCCATTATTACACACAAATAAAAAGATCCTTTCTTTTTAACAACATTCAACACAAGTTTAGCAGAAGACCCACCCTAGAGCTTGAAGTGGAACAGCATGAGAGGCCTGTGTGTGAGTATATGTGAGTCTCCCTGGGGACCTGGATCTAGACTTGATGGGGCCAAAAGTTGAGGTGCAAAAGTATGTGGGTGGCAGCACTGGCCAAATATATTTAAATTATCTCTGTTAATGCAATCTCATTGGTACATACACACTTGAAAAGCTTGGAGAAACTCATTACAACTACATCTAAAAAAGGAGTTACTTTGATAAAAATTACATTATATGTGGCAACTGAAGCCCTCTTCATCCCATCTCTGATTACTAGAGAAGCAGGAATCTTCTTGTGCTCAGGCTCCCTGTTGTCTTTGTCACGTGTCTTGCTGTCAGCTCTCCCCTCTCACCAATGTTTTCAGCCATGTGTCTCTAGCATAACTCCACTGGAACCCACATTAGTGAGATCCATCACCTCAGGAATATCCTCAGCATTTCCCCTCAGTTACCAAATATTTAATACTTGTCAACTTACCTATAAAATAATTATTTGTTCTAATAGAAAGGTGAGAGCAGGAAAACTCTCCTCTCTCTGGTGCCCTATTTAAGAAAAACAATCTCCCCTCTGCTACCAGAAGCCACCAACAAGACACCATTTCCTCCATCCTCAGTTACAGACTACAGCTCATATGCCCCCTAGTGACTGGCTCAGTTTACCTCCCTCCCTCCAATGGGTTATACCTCTCCTCCATTAAAAGCTTTGTATTCACCCACACATCCCAGAGAATTTTTCCCTTACTACATCATCCCAGCATGAATTAAACTTCCACAGCACCTGAGCTAACCTCTACCATTATTATAACATTGTATTACCATCGTTTCACCCACCAGCATCATTTAGGAGCCAAAAAAAAAAACCCAGATCTTATTCATCTATGTGGATAATGGCGCCCAGGACAATGTTTGGGACAAAGTAGCTATACAGTAAATGTTACTTGAATTAATGTTGGTAGGCAAGACTTCTGACTCCTCTTTCTCAGTTGTAGCCTCAACTTTATGGGGTCCTCTAATATATGCCTCTAACCCTCTTGAGAAAAAATGCACTTCCTCACACACACATTCACACCTTTGGCTGTCTTTGACTATCACAAAATTTTAATGTGTATTGTATCTGGGCATAAATATTACACTAAGTCAAATTTTATTTTTTGCTCATGTAGCATGTCTTGTTGAACACTCTTGGCATAAAATTATATTGAGAAGTTTAATTTACAGAAAGCAATACTTAACATTTGTTCAGTAGTTGGTATATGAAGTTGGTACACTCCCCTTTCCCCCACACTGCCAAATTTCTGTTCTTATTTTTTCTGTAAATTATATTTTATTATTATGCTATTACAGTTGTCCCATTCCCCCCTTTATTCCCCTCTGCCCTGTACCCCACTCCTCCTCTGCACTCCTCCCCTCTATTTCATGTCCATGGGTCATACATATAAGTTCTTTGGCTTCTACATTTCTTATACTACTCTTAACCTCCCTCTGTCTATTTTTTACCCACCATTTATGCTACTTATTCTCTGTACCTTTCCCCCATCTCTCCCCCATTCCCCTGTTGATAACTCTCCATGTGATCTCCATTTCTGTGGTTCTGTCCCTGTTCTACTTGTTTGCTTAGTTTGCTTTTGTTTTTGCTTTAGGTGTGGTTGTTAATAACTGTGAGTTTGCTGTCATTTTACTTTCATATTTTATCTTCTTTTTCTTAGATAAATCATTTAACGTCTACTATAATAAGGGCTTGGTGATGATGAACTCCTTTAACTTAACCTTATCTGAGGAGCACTTTATCTGCCCTTCCATTCTAAATGAAAGCCTTGCTGGATAGAGTAATCTTGGATGTAGGTAGGTCCTTGCCTTTCATGACTTGGAATACTTCTTTCCAGCCCCTTCTCACCTGTAAGGCCTCTTTTGAGAAATCAGCTAACAGTGTTATGGAAACTCCTTTCTAGGTAACTGTCTTTTTTTCTCTTGTGCTTCTAAGGATTCTCTCCTTATCCTTAATCTTGGGTAATATAATTATGATATGCCTTTGTGTGTGCCTCCTTGAGCCCACCTTCTTTGGGACTCTCTGAGCTTCCTGAACTTCCTGGAAGTGTATGTCCTTTGCCAGATTGGGGAAGTTCTCCTTCATTATTTGTTCAAATAAGTTTTCAATTTGTTGCTCTTCTTATTCTCCTTCTGGCACCCCTATAATTTGGATGTTGGAACATTTAAAGATGTCCTGGAGGTTCCTAAGCCTCTTTTCATTTTTCTGAATTCTTGTTTCTTCATTCTTTTCTGGTTGAATGTTTCTTTCTTCCTTCTGGTCCACACCATTGATTATAGTCCCAGTTTCCTTCCCACGACTATTGGTTCCCTGTACATTTTCCTTTATTTCACTTAGCATTGCCTTCATTTTTTCATCTAATCTGTGACCAAATTCAAACAATCCTGTGAGTATCCTGATTACCAGTATTTTGAACTGTGCATCTGATAGATTGCCTATCTCTTCATCGCTTAGTTGTATTTTTTTCTGGAGCTTTGATCTGTTATTTCATTTGGGCCATATTGTTTTTTGTCTCCGTGCACCTGCCATGTACAAAGGGCAGAGCCTTAGATGTTCAGCAGGGCAGGGCAACTGCCCCTGGTTGCCTTGTGACACTGTATGTAGGGAAGTGGTCAAGAGGGAACAATGGCATTTGCTCTTCTCTCCTCCGATTCCAATCACTTCTCCCACTACCCACAAGCAAATTGGGCCCTTCTGGTGCTGATTCCCGGGTGGGTTGGCTGGTGTACATTCTAGGATCCTGTTGGTTTCTCCATCGAACACTCCTGTGAAGCTGGGAGTTTCTCCCACTGCCACCTTAACTCCCACAGGTGTTTTCATTCAGTAGTTTGAGGCTTTATTTCCCCATGCTGGGACCCTGGGTTGTGAGGTCTGTCTTGCCCCCCAGGTGTTCCTCCCTGTTTATCTGCATGTGAATGTGGGATCACCCAGTCCACCCGCTGCCACCTTGCCAGTCCCTCAGGTGCTGCCTTGCTGGCCAGCTGCTGCCTTGCCCACCTTGGTCCTTCACCACCACTTTGCCACAAGTCCTCTCCACCCAGCTGCCCATCTCCACCCCTCTTACCAGTTTCGATGTATGTGTCTTCTTTAACTACTTGGTTGTCAGACTTCCATGCAGTTCAATTTTCTGTCAGTTCTGGTTGTTTTTTGTTTTTCAATTGTTGTCTTTTTTTTTTTTTAGTTGTGCGAGGAGGCACAGTGTATGCCTCCATCTTGGCTGGAAGTCCAAATTCCTGTTCTTATAATCCAAGAGTCTTTCCTTTTTGGCTTTTTAACCTCTGCTGCATGGTATCCTGGGTTTCTCACTTCAATTGTTTTACTGATCCTCTCTTCATAGGATCTAGGGACCACAAAGGGGTCACCTGTTTTTCCAGCTGTGAGCCAGACCACTTCATTAACTCACACTCTCTATTACAAGGCTCAGTTTTCTAGGAGGCAAGACTTCTTCCCACTAACCCCCAACACCAATTCTCAACTATTCCTCTTCTCTTAAATTTTTATTCCTCATTGCTTTTCTCCTAAGCAGAGAGTTATTTCCAGCCTCAAGGGGAAGACTTTTCTCTCCAATCAATAGATAGATATGCATATGCACACACTAAAATACATCAATGCTATGGAAAAGCCCTGGGCTTGCCAGAGGTTTTCATTTCATGATTAAATCATATGCAGATGTGTTTGTAGACTCAGAGAACCTGGGGGTCGTGAGAGAATTTAATGGTGCTCTAATTCCAATGCCCTGGCAAAGCTTGAATTCTCTGGATTTGCAAGGAATTGAGGACTACACTTAGAATAAAATCTAGTCATAACAGGATTTGACTCAGTCATAGTCTTACAGGTTTATCAGTTCATTGCACATATTATCCTGCTGTGAAATCAAAAGACAAAACAAAGGTGCATTTCCTCATGAGGTCTCAGGGCTTAGACAAAAATCAACAAATAATATGGATTTACAAGTTGAGTAGAGTTTGTAACCATGTACACATGCATGCTCTAGCATGGTCCCTCTTAGATCTTATGTTAACACTCAGAGTTGCCATGTGCAGTGAGGCTGGCTGTGGCCAATAGCTGAAGTTTTCTTGAAGGTGGAGGAATGCAGAGTATCTGGAACTAGAAGACTTGGTAAAGTACTTTATCAGTCTCCTCTTTTGTCTCACTTCGGTGCCTTAGCTTTATCTGTTACTCACATTTCCCTCTTCTCTTGAATCCAAGGTTCTCCCAGAGCACAGTGGCCTTAGGTTTTATTGAGAGTCTTCTCATGAGGCACACACATTTCAGACTGAACATGATTCCAATTTAATGTGTATCTTGACCACTCAACCTAAGAACATGTTCTTGCTTCACACAATCTGTCTTTTATCACCCTGCTCTTTCAGGGTCATCATTCAAGATAGATTTGATATCACCCTGCTCTTTCAGGGTCATCATTCAATTATTCAGCCATGTATCCATATTAAGTCTCAGTATGGAGTAAAGACTCTTCTGATTTGGTACAGAGGATTTAGATGCAATTAGAATTTCTTTGATTCATGCCAACACACACTTCATACTGACACTTCTCAAGATGATACCATTTCAAACCTTTTCTTTGCATGGTCGCATATTTCAAAAAAAGGCTCATACAGAAATAGGGGCCTGGAAAATTGGCTTGGACCCAAAGCCTTAAAATCTGTATATTCAGCCCTGGCTGGTGTGGCTCAGTGGATTGAGTGCCAGCCTGTGAACCAAAGACTCACTGGTTGGACTCCCAGCCTGGGGCATATGCCTGGGTTGCAGCCCAAGTTGGCTGGTGGGGGCACACAAGAGGCAACCATGAATTGAAATTTCTCTTCCTCCCTTTCTCTAAAAATACATAAGTAAAATACTTTTATGTGCATGTTCATGTCAAACATCTTCTCTAATGACAATGGTATGAAACTACAAATTAACTGCAATTGAAAAAAGACTCAGCCCTGGCTGGTGTAGCTCAGTGGATTGAGCGTGGGCCTGTGAACCAGGCAATCACAGTTCGATTCCCAGTCAGGGCACATGCCTGGGTTGCAGGCCAATTCCCAGCAGGAGCCAGTTCCCAGCAGGGGATGCACAAGAAGCAACAATACATTGATGTTTCTCTTCTCCTCTCCTTCCCTTCCCCTCTAAAGATAAATGAATAAAATATTTAAAAAACCTCAAAAACATTAAAACACATGGAGGCCAAATAACATGTTTTTAAATGATGAATGTGTTAATAGTGAGATCAAAGAAGAAATGAAAAGTTACCTGGAAACAAATGAAAATGAAAACACAACAACCCAAAACCAATGGGACACAATGAAAGCAGTCCTAAGAAGAAGTTTTTTTTAACTTTATAGGCCTACTTGAAAAAGGAAGAAAAATCTCAAAGAATCTAACCCTATACCTAAAAAAATCCTAGAAAGACAACAACAATCAAAGCCCAGAGTAAGTAGAAGGAGGGAAATAATAAAGATCAGAAGAGAAATGACATACAGACTAAAAATAATAATAATACAAAGGATCAATGAACCCAAGAGCTGATTCTTTGAAAACAGAAACAAGATAGACAAATCTTTAACAAGACTCATTAAGAAAAAAGAGAGGACCCAAATAAATAAATCAGAAATGAAAAAGAAGTAACAACTGACACCAAAGAAATACAAAGCACTCTAAGAAAATACTATGAACAACTATATAAAATGGTCAATCATGGGTGAAATGGATAAATTCCTAGAAACATAAAATCTTCCAAAACTAAATTAGAAATAATCAGAAAGCCTGGATAGATTGATAATACCTAATGAAATTGAAGCAGTAATTTAAAAAAGAACTACCAACAAACAAAAGTCCTGGATGAGATAACTTCACAGATGAATTTTACCAAACATTCAAAAAAGAACTAATACCTCCCCTTCTCAAACTATTCTAAACATTTCAAAAGGAAGAAAGTCTCCTAAGCTCATTTTACAAGGCTAGCATTATCTTAATTCTATAGCCAAATAAAGACACTACAAAGAAATAAAATTATAGACCAATATCCCAGGTGAACATAGATGCTAAAATCCTCTACAAAATATTAGCAAACCAGATCCAGCAATACATTAAAAAAATCATACACTATGATCAAGTGGGATTTATTCCAGGGATACAAACTTGATACAATATTAGAAAATTAATAAATATGATACATTGCATAAACAAAATGAAAAATAAAAATCACATGATCATCTCAATAGATGCATAAAAAGCATTTAATAGCCCTGGCTGGTGTAGCTCAGTGGATTGAGCGCAGGCCTGCGAACCACATGATCGCGGTTCGATTCCCAGTCAGGGCACATGCCTGGGTTGCAGGCCAGTTCCCAGCAGGGGACACACGAAAGGCAACCATACATTGATTTTTCTCTCCCTCTCTCCTTCCCTTCCCCTCTAAAGATAAATAAATAAAATCTTTTTTAAAAAGCATTTAATAAAACCTAGCACTCATTTATGATTTAAATAATACTCAGCAAAGTGGGAAGAGAGGGATCATACTTCAATATAATAAAAGGCATATATGACACACCCACAGCTAACGTCATAGTCAATGAACAAAAAAAAAAAGTATTTTCCCTAAGATCAGGAACAAAACAGTGATGTCCCCTTTCATCACTCTTACCCAATATAATACTGAAAGATTTTTTAACTATATATTATTGAGTATACTATTACAGTTGTTCCAAACTTTCCCCCTTTGCCCTTCTACCCAGTACCCCACCACTCCCTCAGGCAATCCCCATAGCATTGTTTATGTTGATGAATCATATGTCTAAGTTCTTTGGTTACTCCATTTTCTTTTTTTTTTTAATTTTTTTAAAATTTATTTATTTTTCAAGTACAGTTTTCTATCTATTATTCCCATCCCATCCCACCCCCCCCGTGCTCCCCCTTCCCTCCCATTTCCATCCTTCTCACTTGTTGTCCATGTATCCTTTATATATGTTCCTCTAAATCCCTCCCCTATGTCCCCTGAAATTCCCTCCCCTCTCCCTTCTGGTCACTGTCAGCCTGTTCTCTATTTCAGTGTCTTTGGTTATATTTTGCTTGCTTGTTTGTTTTGTTGTTTAGCTTCCTGTTAAAGGTGACATCATATGGTATTTGTCCTTCAACATCTGGCTTATTTCACTCAGCATAATGCTTTCCAGTTCCTAAATGAATGGATCAAAAAACAATGGTACATATACACAATAGAATTCTATGCAGCAGAAAGAAAGAAGGAGCTCCTACCTTTTGCAACAGCATGGATGGAACTGGTTACTCCATTTTCTATACTTTATTTTACATCCCCATGGCTATTCTGTAACTACCTATTGGTACTTTTTTATTTTAGAGATTTTATTTATTTACTTTTAAGAGAGAAAGGAAGGGAGGGAGAAAAATATTGATGTACCAGAGAAACATCAGTCAGTTGTCTCTCCCACAGACCTATTAGGGACCTGACATGAAACCCAGGCATGTACCCTGATGGGGAATCAAACCGGTGACCCTTTTGTTTGAAGGCTGGTACTCAATCCACTGAGCCACACCAGCCAAAAATAAATTTCTTTTTTAAAAAGATTTTATTTATTTATCTTTAGAGGGGAAGGGAAGGAGAGAGGGAGAGAAATATCAATGTATGGTTGCCTCTTGTGTGTCCCCTGCTGGAAACTGGCCTGCAACCCAGGAATGTGCCCTGACTGGGAATTGAACCGATTGTTTGGTTCGCAGGCCTGCGCTCAATCCACTGAGCTACACCAGCCAGGGCCAAAAATGAATTTCTCAATCCCCTCACCTTTTCAACCATTCACCTACAACTTGCTCCCATTTGGCAACCATTACAATGTTTTTTTTTTATTCATGATTCTCTGTTCTTCTTGTTTGCTTAGTTTGTTTTTTACATTTAATTGTTGATAGCTATGTATTGATTTGTCATTTTGTTGTCCATAGCTTTGATCTTCATTTTCTTAAATAAGTCCCTTTAACATTTCAAATAATAATGGTTTGGTGATGATGAACTTCTTTAGCTTTTTCTTGTCTGGGAAGTTCTTTATCTGTCCTACAATTCTAAATGATAGCTTTGCTGGGTAGAACAATCTTGGCTTTAGGTCCCTGCTTTTCATGACTTTGAATATTTCTTGCCAATCCTGTCTAGCCTGCAAAGTTTGTTTGAGAAATCAGCTGATGGACTTATGGGAACTCCCCTGTAAGTAACTAACTGCTTTTCTCTTGCTGTTTTTAATTTCTCTCTTTACCCTTAGCCTTTGGCATTTTAATTAGGACATGTCTTGGAGCAAGCCTCTTTGCCTCCATGTTGTTTGGGATTCTCAGTGCTTCTTGGATTTGCATGTCCATTTCCTTCACCATATTAGGGAAGTTTTCTTTCTTTATTTTCCCCAATTTCTTGCTCTTTCCAAAAAGATTTCCAATTTCTTGCTCTTTCTCTTATCCTTCTGGCACCCCTATAATGCCACTGTTGGAATGTTTGAAATTGACTCAGAAGCTGTTTACACTAGCTTCATTTTTTTAAATTCTTTTTTCTTCTTATTGTTCTGATTGGTTGGTTTTTGCTTCCTCATGGTCCAAAATATTGATTTAATTCTCAGCTCTATCCACTGTGGTTTTTTTCCTTTTACATTGTTTTTTTTTTTTTTACTTCAGTTAGTATATCTTTCATTTCTAACTGGATTTTTTTATGCTGTTAAGGTCCTCACTAAGTTCCTTGAGCATCCTTATAAACATTGTTTTGAGCTATGCATCTGACAGATTGCTTATCTCCATTTCATTTAGCTCTGTTTCTGGAGTTTTGATCT
This sequence comes from Sturnira hondurensis, assembly GCF_014824575.4. Classification (NCBI taxonomy): domain Eukaryota; kingdom Metazoa; phylum Chordata; class Mammalia; order Chiroptera; family Phyllostomidae; genus Sturnira; species Sturnira hondurensis. The sequence goes on from NW_028087390.1 coordinate 1,032,176, forward strand.
GCTCTTTCATTTAGGCCCTATTTGTCTCCTCATTTTGGCAGGCTCCCTGTGTTTGTTTCTATGTATTAGGCAGAGCTGCTATCTCTCCCTGTCTCGGTAGCATGGCATAATATAGTAGGTGTCCTGTATGGCTCAGTGACACAGCCTCCTGTATCCCCCAAGCTGGGTACTCAAGGTGTACCCTTCATGTGGGCTGATTTCACCCTCCTCTTATAATCATGCTTTGGTTGTTTTTGGTAAATCAATGGGATGGATTTACCCAGGCCAGTCAGCTGCAAGAATTGGTTGTGACCACTGAATACCCACCTCTACCCTCTGTGGAGGATAAGCTTTTAAAGGGCAGGTGGTGGTGTTCCTATGGGATCTGTAGCTGTCAACTGAGTGCACAGACTCTGTGGTTTTCCAGGTGGTACAGGCCAAGGTCAGCCCTAACCTGTGTTCCCTCTGGGACCACCCTGTATTATATCTAAAGCAGTCTGAGATGATGTTACTGTGCTGAGTTTGGAGATTCCCAGGCACAGCCAAACTATGAATCTCAGCTGGTTGTTTCTAGTGCCAGACCTAGGGCCACTTAGCAAGAGGTATGAGGTTTGGGGGCTCACTGAGGTTGGTTATTGCTTGTTTGGTAGTATTTAGGAAGTTGTAAAACATGATCCAAGACAAGCCATTCATATGCAAAAGTAGCTTGGGTGGGCCAATAAGTTGGATAGGACAGAGTCTCAAGGGATTTCCAGGACAAGGCAAACAATGTTAGCAAGATTGATGGAGTCTCAGATATGGCATCCAATAGCTGGCTCTGAGGCTCTGTAGGGGGACAATGGCCTCTGCCTGCCTTTCTGTCTCAGGGAAAGCTACCCCCCAGCTCTCACCTTGATGCCAGATACATCAGTTCTACCCTGTATGCCACTGGTGCCTTTTGAGCTGCTACCTAAGTACTGGAGCTCAGAGGGAGTGAGTCTGTGTAAGTCCATGTGCAGAAACAGCTTAACATTCCAGAAATTTCTTTCACCAAATCAATCCCTGCTGGTTTTTGTGGCCAGAAGTTATGGGGACTTATCCCCCTGGCCCTGGAACCCTGAGCTGGTGGGCCTGCTGTGGCACTGGGACTCCTCACTACAGAGACATACCTCCAGAAATTTTACCCAACACATGTGAATGTGGGACCATCCTGTTCTACAACACTGCCCCTCCTACCAGTCTGGAAGTATGTGGTTTCCTTAAAAAAAAAAAGATTTTATTTATTTATTTTAGGCAGAGGGGAAAGGAGAGAGAAAGAGAGGGAGAGAAACATCAATGTGTGGTTGCCTTTCATGTGCCCCCCACTGATGACTCGGCCTGCAGCTCAGGCATGTGCGCCAACTAGGAATTGAACAAGTGACACTTTGGTTTCACAGGCCGGCACTCAATTCACTGAGCCATACCAGCTAGGGTTGGGTATGGTTTCTTTAATTCCATAGTTGTCAGACTTCCATTCAACTCAATTACTGATGGTTCTGAGTGATGGTTGTTCTATAATTTAATTGTAATTTTGATGTGGTTGTGTGAGGAGGTGAGCCATGTTTAACTATGCCACCATCTTGGCCAGAAGCCAATACTGGAAGTTTTAAGCACAACAATCAGGCAAGAAGAATAAATTAAAATTAGTCCTGGCCAGATGGCTCATTTGATTAGAGCATTATCCCACACACCAAAAGGTTGTGGGTTCAATTCCCAGTTAGGGCGCATACAAGAGACAAAAAATTGATGTTTCTCACATCTCTCTCTCTCTCTTCCTGATTCTAAAATCAATAAACATACCCTTTTTTGAGAATTAAAAAAAATTACATTATGTTCATCAGCCTGGCAATAATTTAAAGTGTGGCAACATCAATTCTCTTATAGGCATTAATTGAAAGATAAATCATTAAGGCTTTCTGATAAAACAACCTGGCATAACCATTAAATTTTAAAGGCGTGTGCCCTTCTACTTGATAATTCTATTTCTCAGAAAAGATCATGTAAATATAAAGCACCAATACATAATGATACACAGGCAAGGATGTTGTTCCCAGTGGCATTTTTTAAAAACAAATTGATATATATCAATAAGGAAATGATATAGTAAATATATATATCCCCTGCCCTGTATACACACACACACACACACACACACACACACACACACAAACGCCCCATAAAATACCTCTCACAAATAAGAGAGAGAGAGGATAAGAGTTATATTAGTGGATGTGGAGAGACTTCCATAATCCTGTGGAAGAGTGAGAAAAGCAAGATGCAGAACTCTATGTATCTGACTTCATTTCACAAAAATAATAGCCAATAAAACTTTGCATCTGTGTCCATGTTTCTATATGTTTATGTGAGTATAGATATATATTTATATAGAGAGAAATATTTATCTTTATATAAAATATATAAATATATATTTATAGTGTTTGTGTGTTTGAAGAGAGACAGAGATTCATGAGAGAATGGTTACTAAAATATTGATGGTGATATTGCACATATGTTTGCTTTCTTCCTCCTCATAGTATTTGAATTTTATTTTACAATGAGCATATATGACCAAGGTGATCAAAAAAATTAATATTGTGCTGGATATTTTGTTTGCCTCTCTAGATCCATTCTGTCTTTTCCACCCTTCTCCATATTGCTCTGAGTTCTTCCAACTTTCTCTAAAAGACAACAGGTTAGTAGTAATTTTGGTTTATTAACTTTATCGGGGTGACATTGCATAATAAGATTATGTAGGTTTCAAGTGTAGATTTCTTTTTTGTTAATTGTGCAATCACAGTTGCCCTTCCTTTTTCCCCTTTGCTCACCCCTACCCCGTCCTTCCCCACTCCCACAGTCAATCTCCACCATATTGTCTGTATCCATGAGTACTCTATTCATGTTCCTTGATGCTACTTCCCCTTCTTTCCCTGGTTATCTCCCTCCCCCCTTTCCTCTGGTTACTGTCAGTTTGTCCTTTATTTTCAAGTCTCTGGTTCTATTTTGCTCATTTCTTTGTTTTGTTGATTAGGTTCTACTTAAAGGTAAGATCATATGTTATTTGTCTTTTACCGCTTGGCTTATTTCACTTAGCATAATACTCTCCAGTTCCATCTATGCTGTCACAAAGGGTAGGAGTTCCTTCTTTCTTCCTGCTGCATAGTATTCTATTGTATAAATGCACCACACATTTTTGATCCACTCATTTACTGATGGGCACTTAGGTTGCTTGTAGCACTTGGCTATTGTCAGTTGTGCTGCTATGAACATTGGGGTGCATAGGTTCTTTTGAATTGGAGTTTCAGGATTCTTAGGATATAATCCAAGCAGTGGGATTGCTGGATCAAAAGGCAGTTCCATTTTTAGTTTTCTGAGGAAATTCCATAGTGTTTTCCACAGTGGCTGCAGCAGTCTGCATTCCCACCAACAGTGTACTAGGGTTCCCTTTTCTCCATAGCCTCGCCAGCAATGGAGGCTATGCATTGAGGCTATGCATAGCCTCGCCAGCATTGATGTTTGTTGATGTTTTTATGATGGCTGTTCTGACCAGCCTGAAGTGGTATCTCACTGTGGTTTTAATTTGCATCTCTGATGGCTAGTGATGTTGAGCATTTTATATGTGCTTATGGGCCCTCTGTATGTCCTCCATGGAGAATTGTCCATTCAGGTATTTTGCTATTTTTTAATTGAATTGTTTGTCTTCCTGGTGTGGAGTTGTGTGAGTTCTTTATATATTTTGCAGATCAAACCTTTGTCTGAGGCATCATTGGCAATTATGTTTTTCCATATGATTGTTTCCCATTTCATTTTGCTGATGTTTTCTTTAGCCATGCAGAAGCTTTTTAATTTGATGTAGTCCCATTTGTTTATTCTTTCCTTTATAACCCTTTCCTAGGGGTGTATTGGTGAAAATATTGCTGTATGGGATATCTGAAATTTTCTTTCCTATGTTCTTCTCTAGGACTTTTATGGTATCATGACTTATAAGTATTTTATCCATCTTGAGTTTATTTTTTGAGTATGGTATAAGGGGTGGTTTAGTTTCATTTTTTTGCATGTAGTAGTCTAGATCTCCCAACACCATTTGCTGAAAAGGCTACATTTACTGCATTTTATGTTCCTGCTCCCTTTGTCAAATATTAGTTGAGTATATTGACATGTATAGATTTCTGATACATGCTCTGTACATTGCATTGTGTGCCCACCACCTAAAGTCAAATTATCTTCTGTCACCATATATTTGGCCCCCTTTACCCTTTACTACCTCCTATACCCTTCCCTCTGGGAAACACCAGATTTTCTTCTGTATGAGTTTCAGTTTCATGACTCACATATGAGTGAAACCATATGGTTCTTATCTTTTTCTGAGTGACTTATTTCACTTTAGCATAATATTATCAAGGTTCAAAAGGCTAATAATAATTTTAGTTAGTTTTTATTACTGTAAAACTATCAATATGAACTCCATAATAGTATTTGGGACATGTCTGATCATATGACATTATCTAGATATGAAGTAAAATCATAGAGCCTGGATTTTGTCTCACGTAAACTAGAGTGCTGTTATAGACATTGACCTGTGTTATAGACATTGACCTGTTATAGACATTGAAGTGTGAGTGTCTATGTTGCACCCCAGTGATTGACCTTTTCTGACAGAATGAAAGTTCTTGGATTTGCATTTATATAGCTCATTTGATACAGCTTCAGTATTGACACAGCTGCAATATTATTGGGGTTTTGTCATAACTGGAATAAAAATACACCCCATCAGATTTTGATAGATTATTGTTCCTTTGCCCATTTACACTGCAATTGTCTGGCTTCCCAATACCCAGGAGAATACAAGTGCTGGAAGGCTCTTGCATATAAGATCAAGGGGGCAAAGTGTAATTTTGTCTTTGGAAATGAAAACCACAATTTCTTATGGCCCTAGTTCTAATGAGGCCTCAGCCACCTCAGCACAGGCTACATTTAAATGGCCCCTTGAGGTCCCTTCTATTGTGATTATTTAATCAAGTAAACTAATTAATCATTAAGTTGCATGGCAGAATGTAGACAAAACTGTTTCTTGACTAAAGGAAATGTCTTTAAAAGGATTGCAATAGTCCTAAGAGCTTGAATAAGCCTGAAGAAAAATACTAGGTCATTACCTGAAAGAGAAATAAAAAGATTGCTAACTTGATTGTTTCTTTAGGTTGCATGAAATTGCAGCCTTGAGATAAAGAAAAAGAAACAGAGAACTTGTATGTGGTTGAAAAATACAAACTCCTCCAAAATTATAAATGGGTTGTGCTTTAAAGGTTCATTCATAGTCAGTTGTGTGGATCTAGAATGTGTTTTTCCGCAAAGACAATAAGGTCTATATATTACTGGCTCCTAGGCTGGCCCTGCAAAGCCTATCACCCTTCCTTTGGAGACTATCTCCATGAACCCAAGACCTATCAGATAAATAGCTCATATTCTGTTGAAAGAAAGACAGGGAAGAGTGGATTTGCCATTGTTAAGAACTGGGCTTGGGCACCAGACAGATCTGGGTTTGAATCTGTACCCCTCCATCTATTATCTATAAAATCTTGGGCAAGTCACCTAACTTTATGCTCCTGCTTCTTCTTCAGTAAAATAAGAATTATAATTTCAATCCCACACAGTCATTATAGAATTTAATGAGGTAATATACCAAAAGTGTGTTGCATTTCATAGAAAATAAAAGACAATTACCATTGTTAGGGGCAGAGCTGGCTTCAAACAAAATTTCAAAAATCAGTTGTGTTTACCTTAAACATCCTTCTATCTGCCTGCCATCACCCAGCAGCTTCTTCCCATTGCCCTGATCCCTGAGTACCCATAGCCTTCAACTGTGCTCTAAATTTCCCACTACCAAACTTGTATTATTTTATTAGTATTTATAAAATAAAAACAATTTATGAAAATATTTTCCTTTTCAAGATAGAAAAACTACAATCTTTGTAAAAATACACACCCATAAGTGTTATAATACATATCCTTGTATATACCTTGGATATTATAAAAGTGGATAAGAATCACACCCTATAAAAGTTGGGAGAAGAAACATTTTCTGCAACATTGCTCATATATTATGACATTCAAGTATTTAAACCACACTATAGAAATAAAACATCTCTAGTTTACGGGCTCAAAGGGATTTTAACTGTCAAAGACCCATAGGTTCTTTCATTGTGCAAGGTAAAGAACTGGGAGAGGGTGCCCTAAGGGTTAATTCACCTTAGGTAGGTCAAGCAGTGGTTTACTTTCCATAGTCTATCATGGAATCATGGGGAGGAGAAGGCCATTAAAACCCATCTTGGGCAGGTCCCCTCTCTAGCATCCCTGTCTATGTAATGTGGCTCCTACTAGAGGAACTCTAAATGCTCTGATTCTATAATTATTTACAATGCTTGCATAATGACGCTTTTGTACCTCTAAACTTAGGCTAAAGTTAGGATGTGTGACTCCCCCAAATAGACTTCTTTTAGGATTTTTCAAGTGGGAAGCATTTGGGACAATCAATAAGCCAAAAATTCCCTCTTGGAACTATTACAGTAGATCCTTTCTCAGTGAGATGTAAACCACAGAAGCCAGGTTCTTTCTTACTTTGGAAGAATTGTGATGAAAATGTGGGAAATAACCTATAATCGTTCAAATTTTCAGGCTTATGAAAATTCTAGATGTTAGGTCTGACCAAATGAAGCATAACTGCTGAAATTTATATATTTGTTACAAGTACACCATAACCCAGTTCAAACACAGCACACATGCACACACCTAGAAAATCTGCATTTATTTCATTGATTATGTTTAATAAATTTTATAGCTAATATTTTTATATATGGTTGTGTCTTCAATTAGTGAAGTATAGCCCATTGATTTAGTCTAATGATTGTTTTTTGTTTTAGTTTTGGCTTGATTTTATTAGAGAGGCATTGGACAGTTCGGCCCTGGCTGGTGTGGCTCAGTGGATGGAGCACCAGCCTGCAAACTAAAGGGTCACTGGTTCAATATGTAGTCAAGACACATGCCTGAGTTGCAGGCCAGTTCCCAGTGGGGGACACAAGAGAGGCAACCATACATTCATATAAAAAGTGTAAAAAACCCTAGGATAGTTCATTAGTTAAAGAAACACAGAAAAAACTTTTGACTAATACAAACATAAAATTTTTAACTGTATTTGTAATAATGATGGAATATAAATGGGGAAGTGGTTTTAGTTGCCCTTTTAGCAGTGCAGAGGCTAAAAAACTGAGGTAATAATGCTGCTATGATTAGTATCATGTTGAAAATTCATTTGAAACATAATTCCATGTAGGAGGCCAAAGCTGAAACTAGGAATAGGTGCCTATTTAATGATGTTAATAAAACAAATGAATTAGCCTTATTTTCAAGGCTTTTATAAATATTACTATTCTTCTTTTGTTTTGTTTTGTTTCATAAATTATTGTTGTTCAATTTATAAATAATTACTATTTTAACCCATTTTGTGCCTTTTTATTTTTGAATTTTTATATATAAACTTTTGAAGAGTCTTTAAATCACCACATTTGACTAATAGTTTCTCTTTCAGTGACATTAGCAACTGTAACTATCATTCCATAATTTTAATTTTCTGGGTTGTTTTTGTTTTTGAAAGCACTGTTTTTTTTCAATTGTAGGAGAAATCTTGGCATGACCAATGTGTATATTTCCATTCTAAAGTGTTTTCCTTCTCACTGGAAATGTAATTTTTTTCTGTAAATTTCTTTCGAATTTATAGTATGATGGCAAATAAAATTTTCTCAAGATTTTATTACATTGAACCACTTGAAATTGCCACAATTTTACTTTTTTATCTTACAAAAGCCATATTTTTTTATGGTTCACCCTAATAGATACCTCCTTTACCCTCTAAGACAAATACTTAGAACACTTTGTAATATATATATATATATATATATATATATATATACAACTTTTCAAAGTATAGTAATACTAGTAAGCTTATTTTATAGCCTTTTTGCCTTATGGAATTATATGTAATAATGTTCAATGTTAAATGTAAAGATCTGTGAATTCCATGTTTGGTTGACTTTTGTACCTTTTTTAATAGAAAAAATCACCGTTAAATTCTAGTGTACCAATGTGATATTAAATGTCAATGCTGTATCCTGACATTAACATCATGAATTTAAACAACAAATTTTATATCTGGAACTTCATCAGGCCAATATGCTGCAGTTAAACAGAAAGTTGAATATTTAGGAAAGCTTGGAAATTTAATCAGGAAGTGGAGAATACATGCAGGTAATTTTTTATTTCAATGAACCCATTACAAAACTTTACCAAACTTCCCTCTCTGGATTGCTGCTCCATTCTAAGGTACAAAAAATAAATGTAGTTGTTCTTCTCTGTCCTTTTCCCCATAAAAACTTCTATTCAGTGTGGTTTGGGAAAAATGTCTAATTTTTTTAGAAGAACCTGATTCACCTAAATGATACTCTAGTTGATAAAACTTCAGGCAACATAACAAAAATTCTACACAGTACCATGGGAGATAATTTGAAAGCCAGATGCCAGAAAAGTATGAATATCTTTTCATAAGAAATTTTTTAAAAGTATAACTTTGGGCTTCTGCTTCTAGGAAGGTAGAGTAAATGTACTTTTGCCCATTCCTCTTGCTAAGTACAACTAAAGCCCTAGACACTTGAACACCATATTAAAAACAAATATAAGTAGACTCCGAAATATAGAAAGAAGAAAGCAGACAGATAGTAGGCACATTGGGACCCAATGAACAGCAACACAGTACTAGTTCCTTGGATTTTTTCTCTTGATTCAGATATCCTAGACATAGAGCTAAAGAAGCTGATAAATTGGAAGCACCAATAGAAGCAGACAAAATAAAAATCCACAACCTTTTTCTCACTTGCCAAAATACCAAGAAAGGGGCAACCTATTCAGGAAAAAAAGTTCAGTCAGTAATCACTCTACTCCAGCCAAATATAACAGAAAAAAAAAAAAAACCCAGTGACCCCATTACCACCCATACCAACAAAGGCCAAATAGGAGACCTGGACTTCCATTCTTGTTAGGCTATAAAAAGGCACCATAACACCCCCATAGGACCGTGTCAGAGAAAACCAAGTAGGGAGCCAAAAATTTCATCCCCTCTGGTCAGTAATGATTTTCCTGCCCCCACAATGTTATTGGAGACAACAGAAGGAGCTTATACTTCTACCTCCACTTGGATGTTATGCGGGGCCCCCTTCCCTACTGGGTTAATGTCAGAAGACACCTAGTAGAAAGTCAAGATTTCATTATTTTCCAGTGCTTAGAAGGCCATTTAAACCACAGTATTGGTAAAAACCACGTGTAAAGCCAAAACTCTCACCTCCCCTCAACAGCAAAGAAAAGCCTGCCCCTTGGGTGTCAGAGCAGGCTGAGTGGGAAACCTGTATTTCTACCTTCACCTGGCAAATGAAGTAGTGCCCTCACATTTCCTTGTCAAGATGGTGTTAGAAAAAGTAAAATAAAACAGAAGACTTAAATAAAATCCAAAGTGTCTTAATACAAAACTGACCAAGTTCCAATTAAAAAGAAATCTCTAGTCATACCAAGAATTAGAAAGATTGAAAACTTAATGAAAAAAGACAAATGGTAGTTGCCAACAGTGAAATGACAGAAATGTTAAAATTATCTGACAAGATTTTAAAGCAACTATCATCTAAAACGCTTCAAGGAGCTACTACAAATACTCTAAAACAAATGGAAAAGTAGAAAGCCTAAGAAAAGGAGTAGAAAGTCTCATTAAAGGAATAGATGATGTTAAGAAGAATGACATGGAAGTTTTAGAACTGAAAAATACAATAACTAAAATTAGAGGGGGAGAGAAGATGGTGGGGAAGTAGAGTGAGAGCTGAGCCCACTTGCTTGTGCACCCAGATGGAACACTTAGCTGATCTTCTGAAGGACAAAGTGAATAGCCAACAAAATCTCAGCTGATGTGAAGTTTAGAAGCCAAAGTGTGCATAGGATGCTTCAAAATGGGCAGTAAGGGGGTTTTATTGGTGGATGGGGAAAGTCCCTGGACACAGTGGCTGCTGCAAGGCAAACATCAGAGGAGAACCAGGTCTGTGATAACAGCCTGGTGGCTTCCTCTCCTCCCAGAGCAGGGAAATAGCAGACCCATGCCAGGAGAGACTTGAACATGTGAAGTCACTAGGGTGGAGAAGGGTGCAGGGGTGGGGAGGATAAAAGGCACTCAGGCACACACACAGCTGGTGGTGCACCCAAGCCATGGTGGGGTTGCCCACTGGGCCAGCGCCAGAGAGTGGTGGGGATCCTGGTGGCACCTTAATCAGGGACAAGAGGTGGGCCATGACTGGAGGTGACCCAGATAGACTCTGGACTTGCCAGAGAGGTGGAGTGTGTGGAGAGCAGGGCAGTGGCTCATAGCAGCAGCAGTGCCCAAATAGACTTTTTTCAAAAGGGGAACTAAGTTGAACTGGGTAAGGACCTCATGCACAGCTGCTGGCCATCAAGGAATGAGGACTGTGGGTGTGATTTGCTCCCACTCAGTGCATCTCACTGATTGACCAAAGCGGTACAAAGCCAGATGGTTTATCAGTTCCATTCTGTGTAAATATTCAGAGTGCGCAGCACAGGCCTCAGAGTGCTCTGAGGGGGCATGGGCTGAAAATTGGGCACCTATGATTATTGGGCACAGATTATTGGGCACAGTAGCCCAGACTGAGCCCCTATGCTTGCTGAATCACAAGAAAGGAAAATAATAGAGCCCAGCCCCACTCTGCCTGCAGGAGCCTGGAAGATCTGGAAAATCAGCCCAGCAGGCTTAACAATAACCAGCATGGGGGCTCCACACCCCCGGCAAGATTAAGACAGTAAGACCTGGAACTTGGATAAAAACAGAGACAGATCTGGAAAGAAGTCAGAGGGATTATGACCAACAGCTGAGACAGATTTCACCTTGCTCTTCATCAGAGCATGCATTTTTTTTTTTTAAGATTTCTCTTTCTTCTTTCAGTATATTTAGGATTTTTTGTTCTTTTTGATTGTTTTGTTTTTCTCCCTTTCAAATTGCATTTTAATTTTTCTTCTTTCACTTCATTCATATTGCAAATGACTCATTATTCTTGGTCTTTTACTTCTTATTTATTTTATTCAAACTATATATATTTTTCATCATAATATTGTTATTCCAATCCCAAACAGCACCCTTCCCTTGTCTTGATTCACTTTGACATCATCTTGAGCTTTGGCAAACTTATTTCCTCTCATGCTACATTATGTTTCTATCCCTTGCTCTCACTATTTCTCCTCCTCTAACCTCATATAAGCATTCTTCTTCCTTAAATTAGCTCATTCTTTTGTCCAACTTGTAAGAGTCTTATTTCTTTTTCACTTTTTACAAACACTGGTTAGTTGGACAAAATATCACAGTCATTGTTGTACTTTTCTCAGGGAATTCCTAATTTTTCACTATTTGTTTGTACTTTAAATCCTGTAGAAATACTCTCCCACTGTCTTACTCCATTTTGCCTTCATTCTGTCCCGATCAGTTGAGTGAGGAATTTTATTTCATTTTTTTCTTTTCTTTTATCCCCTCTTTCAACCTGGGTTTTACTCCTTAATCTTATTAGTTTGTTCCCTCCATCTTCTCAAAATCATTTTTATGGTAGAAATCTCATGTTCACTTTTCCCTTTTGTACATTATTCTTATTCCCAATCCAACTTTATTAAACTTAATTTAGCTGCTGTTATTATTAACCATGTTGTGGCTTTTCTGCAATTTTGCTCTTATTGGTCCAATAACTTTTAAATTTTACTTCAAACCTCCTAGGATACTCTTTTTCTTACCCATTGTTGCCATCACCCATTTTGTGTTTTACTTCTGCTTTAAATTTTCTTCTCTCTCTTTCTTTGCCTTGGTTCTATCCCTAGTTTGATCATTTCTCCTCCCTCTTACCACAAAATAACACTTCCTCTCTTTTAGTTATGTCATATGCCTTTTGTCATATTTTATAATATCTATAATCTCTCTTTGCCTTCATTAATCTTTGCTCAATTGCAGTTGAGATTGCTGATGTGGTAGGGGAGATCTTTTCACTGATGTAGGTTTGATTATCTGGCAATACTGCTTTGTTAACCAACCCGTACAACACCATACAAGACAAGGTGGGAGTTGTGACTACCAGTGAGCCTGCTGGGGAGGAGAACCCACCAACAAAGGAGCCACCAACAAGTAAAGCCCAGTTACAACAAGACAGCTCACACAAATGGAAGAAAAGGCAACCCTAGAGCACCCAGACAAGGAAACCAAAGAGACCACACCACTGAGTCCCACACAACTCCTACCACAGAAGTCCACCCCACAAAGACAGGTGGCAAAGCAGAGCATCCTGAGATGCAGAAATAAAAAAAAAGAGTCATATAAAATGGAGAGACAAAGAAAGAACCCCAAATAAAAAGAATGAAAGAACTTCCAGCAAGAGAGCTAAATGAAATGGAGGCAAGCAAACTATCAGGCATAGAAATTTTAAAAATGCTTACAGTGATGTTAAAGAAACTCAATGACAACTATAAAGAACTGAGTGGGAATTACAACAGTATGAAAAAGAAAATAGAAACTATAAACAAGAACCAGGAAGAGATGAAGAATAGAATATCTAAAATTTAAAAATACACTAGAAGGAATTACAAGCAGGCTGGATGAAGTAGAGAACTGAAGTAGTAAGCTAGAAGACAAGGTACAAAGAAATACCCAGAGACCAGCAGCATGAAAAAGGCTAAAAAAAGTATAAGAATAGCTTAAGGGAACTTGAAGACAAAATGAAACACAACAACATTCAAATCATAGGAATACCAAAGAAAAAGAAAAGGAGCAAGGAACAGAAAACCTATTTGAAAAAATAATGACAGAAAACTTCCCTAAACTAGGGAGCAGAAAAGCCATGCAAGTTCAGGAAGCACAGAGGGTCCCAATCAAGATGAACACAAAGAGGCCTACTCGAAGAAACATCACAATGAAAATGCCAAATTTGAAAGAGAATCTCAAAAGCATCAAGGGAGAAACAGTAACATACAATGAAACTCCAATAAGGCTAGCAGCTTATTTCTCAGCAGAAACACTACAAGCCAGAAGGAAATGGAAAGAAATATTCCAAGTAATGCAAAGCAAAGGTCTGCAACCAAGACTACGCTATCCACACAAGGCTCTCAATTAAAATGGACAGCAAAATAAGGAGTTTCCTGGACAAAAGAAAGCTGAACGAATACACCTTCACCAAACCAGCACTGGAAGATATGCTAAAGGGACCACTATAAAAAGAGGAAGGAAAAGAGTGAGAGAGAGAGGAAAACAGGTACAAAGGGGGGGAAATGAATAAGAATCTATCAATAACAACCTTAAATGTAAATGGATTAAATGCTCCAGTCAAAAGACATAGAGTAGCTGAATGGATAAGGAAATATGCATACAAGAGACCCACCTCAGAACAAAAGACCTACACGGACTGAAAGTGAAGGGTTGGAAAAAGATATTCCAAGCAAATGGACAGAAAAAAAATTCAAGGTAGTAATACTTATATCAGACAAAATAGACTTCAAAACAAAGTTCATAAAAAGAGACACAGAAGGAAACTTCATAATACTCAATGGGAGAATGAATCAAGAAGACGTAAACATTACAAATATATATGCACCCAACATAGGAGCACCCAAATACACAAAGAAAATCTTGGAGGGCTTCATGAAAGTTATCGGCAGCAACACAATTATGATGGGGGATTTTAATACCCCACTGTCAACAATGAATGGATCTTCCAAACAATATATCAACAAGAATATTGTGGCACTGAACAGTGCACTAGATCAAATGGACTTAACTGATATATATAGAACCTTTCATTCCAAAGAAGCTAAATACACATTCCTTTCAAATGCATGTGCAACATTTTCAAGAATAGGACACATGACAGAGCACAAAGAAAGCCTCAACAAATTCAAGAAAATTAAAATTATATCAAGCATCTTCTCAGACCACAAGGGCCTGAAACTAAAAACCAGCCCCAAGGGAGAAACTCAGAAATGCTCAAACTCATAGGATTAAATACCGTGCTATTTAACAATGAATGGATTAATAATAAGATCAAGGAAGAAATCAGAAATATTCTGGAAATAAATGAAAATGAACACACAATGCTCCAAAACCTATGGGACATGGCAACGGCAGTCCTGAGAGGGATGTTCATAGTGATACAGGCCTACCTAAAAAAGAAAGAAACATTTCAAATAAATGACCTAACTCTGCATCTACAAGAACTGGAGGAACAACAAACACAGCCCAGAGTGGGTACAAGGAAGGAAATAACCAAGATCAGAGCAGAATTAAATGACATAGAAACTAAAAGAACAATACAAAGGATCAATGGGTCCAGGAGCTGGTTCTTTGAAATTATAAACAAAGTTGACAAACTTTTAATCAGACATCAAAACAACAACAACAACAACAACATAGAGCCCTAGCTGATGTGGCTTAGTGGTTGAGTGCCAGCCTGTGAATACAGGGGTCACTGGTTCGATTCCCAGTCAGGGTACATGACTGGATTGTGGGCCAGATCTCCAGTAGGAGCACATGAAACGCAACCACACATTGATATTTATTTTTCTGCCTTTCTCTCTCTTTTCAACATTTTTAAAAATAAAATAAATACAATCTTTTTTAACACGTCACCTGTGGCATTACAAAAACTAGAGACTACCTAAATAAATAAAATCAGAAACAAAATGGGAAAAAGTACAATTGATACCACAGAAATACAAAGGATTGTAAGAAATTACTATGAACAATTATATGCCAAAAAAATTGACAACCTAGCTGAAATGGACAGATTTCTAGAAACACATAGTCTTCCAAACTGAATCAAGAAGAAGCAGAAAACCTGAATAGACTGTTAAATAGTGAAACTGAAATAGTAATAAAAAAATTCCCAAACACAAAAGCCCTGAACCAGATGGTTTCACAGTTGAGTTTTACAAAACATTTAAGGAAGAGCTAACCCCTATCCTTCTGACTATTCAAAAAAAACCCAAAAAAACAAAAAGAAGAAAGACTCCCAAACTCTTCTTATGAAGCTAGCATTATCTTAATCCCAAAACCAGATAAAGACACAACAAAGAGAGAAAAGTACAGGTCAATATCGTTGATGAATATAGATGCTAAAATCCTCAACAAAATATTGGCAAACTGCATCAAGCAATACATCAAAAGGATCATACAACATGATCAAGTGGGATTCATACAAAAATGGTACAATATTTTAAATCAATAAATGTAATACATCACATCAACAAAAGGAAAAACAAAAATCAAATGATCACATCAACAGATGCAGAAAAAGCATATGATAAGGTGTAGTACCCATTTATGATAAAAACACTCAGCAAAGTGGGAGGAGAAGGAGCATACCTCAACATAATAAAGGCCATATACAAGAAACCTACAGCCAACCTACAAACCTACAACCTACTCAATGGGGAAAACCTAAAAGCTTTCCCAGTAAGATCAGGAACAAGACAAGGTGTCTGCTCTTACCACTTCTATTTAACATAGTATTTGAAGCTCTAGCCACAGTGATCAGACAAGAAAAAGTAATAAAAGGCATCCAAATCAGAAAGGAGGAAGTTAAACTGTCACTGTTTGCAGATGGCATCATAGTATACATAGAAAACTATATAGACTCCACCAAAAAACTACTTGACCTAACAAGTGAATTTGGCCAAACAGCAGCATTCAAAGTCAATACTCAGAAATCAAAGGCATTTATATATACTAACAACAAAATATCAGAATCAGAAATTACAAAAAAATCCTATTTGCTGTAGCAACAAGAAAAATAAAGTACCTAGGAATAAACCTAACAAAGAAGGTAAAAGACCTGTACTCAGAAAACTACACAACACTGAACAAAGAAATTAAGGAAGACACAAACTAATGGAACCATACACCGTGGTCATGGCTTGGAAGAACTGACATAATCAAAATGTCCATATTATCCAAAGCACTTTATAAGTTCAACCCAATATCTATTACAATACCAATGACATATTTCACAGATCTAGAACAGATATTTCAAGTACTTATATGGAAACAAAAATGACCCCAAATATGCTCAGCAATTCTTAAATGTTTTTATTTATTAATTTTTAGACAGAAGGGAAAGGTGAGAGAATGAGAGGGAGAAATGTGGTTGCCTCTCACATGTGCCTTGCAGGGAACCTGACCTGGCCTGCAACCCAGGCATGTGCCCTGACTGGGAATTAAACCAGCAACCCTTTTGTTCTCAAGCCAGCACTCAACCCACTGAGCCATACCAGCAAGGGCAACTTCAGCAATTTTGAGTAAGAAGAACAATTTAGGAGGGACCACAATACCTAATGTCAAATTATATTACAAGACCACTGTAATAAAAGCAGTCTGGTACTGGCATAAGATCAGACATGTAGATCAATGGAACAGAATAGAGAGCCCAGAAATGAATCCATGCCTCTATGGTCAATTAGTATTTCACAAAGTGGGCAGGAGCATAAGACAGTAAATATAGCTTCTTCAACAAAGGGGGTTGGGAGACCTGAACAGCTACATTAAAAAGAAAAAGAAAAAGAAAGAAAAGGAGGGGGAGAGAGGGAGGGATGCAAGGGAAGGAGGGAGGGAAGAAGGAAGAATCTTGACCACCAACTTATACTACACAGAAAAATAAACTCAAGATGGATAAAAGACTTAAATATAAGTGACAACACCATAAAAGTCCTTGAGAAGACATTGCAAGAAAAATGTCAGATAATCCATACAATAATATTTACACTATGTTCCCTAGAGCAAATGGATATACAGAAAAGAATAAACAAATGGGACTACATCAAATTAAAAACTTCTGCACAGCTAAAGAAAACATCAGTGAAATGAAAAGGGAACTAATCATATGGGAAAATATATTTTCAAATGATACCTCAGACAAGGATTTGATCTACAAAATATATAAAGAACACACACAACTCCACACCAGGAAGACAAAATATCCAATTAAAAAATGGGCAAAGGACCTGAACATACACTTCTCTAATGAAGACATACAGAGGGCACAGAAACATATGGAAGGGTGCTCAGCATCACTAGACATCACAGAGATGCAAATTAAAACCACAATGAGATACCACTTCAAGTCAGTCAGAATAGCCATCATAACCAAATCAACAAACAAGTGCTGGTGAGGCTATGGAGAAAATGGAACCCTAGTGCACAGTTGTTGGGAATGCAGACTGGTGCAACCACTGTGGAAAACAGTATGAAATTTCCTAAAAAAACTAAAGATGAAACTGCTTTTTGATCCACCAATTTTGCTGCTGAGATTTTAACCGAAGTATCCTGAAACACCAATTCAAAAGAACCTATGTGTCCCAAGGTTTACATAGGTGCAATTTATGATAGCTAAGTGCTGGAAGCAACATAGGTGCCCTTCGGTAAATGAATGAGTCAAAAAATTTCAGTACACTTACACAATAGAATACTATGCAGCAGAAAGGAAGAATGAAGTCCTACTCTTTGATACAGCATGGATGGAACTGGAGAGAATTATGCTAAGTGAAATAAGCCACTCAGTGAAAGACAAATACCATATTATGTCACTTATAAGTAGAACCTAATCAACAAAACAGTGAGCAAAATAGAACCAGAGACATGGAAATAAAGCACAAACTGGCAGTAACCAGAGGAGAAATGAAAGGACAATAACAGGGGAGAGAAGTGGAAGGGCCAAAGAACATGTATAAAGGACCCATGGACAAAGACAACAGGGGTGGGGAGAAAGGAATGTGGGATATGGGAGGTGGTAGAGCATGGGAGAGTAAGGAGTAAAACTGGGGAAAACTGTAATTGAACAATCATTGAGAAATTTAAATTGAATGGACTTCTGGCCAAGATGAGGCGTAGATAGACACACTGTGCATCCTCACATAACCAAAATAAGGACAAAAACAATTTAGAAACAAAATAACAACCAAAACTGACTGAAAATTTAACTGTATGGAAGTCCGACAAAAAAGGAGTTAACATAGACACATTCATCCAGACTGATAGGAGGGGCGGAGTCAGGCAGCCAAGCAGAGAAAGGTCACAAAAAAAAATGGTGGCAACTGACACACAAGTTGGCAGAGGGAGGACCCTGGGTATGGGGTGAACATGGGCAGACCCAGTGAGGCGGTGATTGTGAAGTCGGGCGCAATGCACAAGGTGGCTGGCTGTCCAGGAGGTCTCACATTCATGTCCAGATAAACCATGCAAAACTGGGGAGTAAGAAAAAATGTACAGCCCAGGGCCCCAGTGTGGGTAAATAAAGCCTCAAAACACTGATTGAAAACACTTGTGGGGGTTGAGGTGCCAGGAGAGATTCCCAGTCTCACAGGAGAGTTCATTGGAGAGACTCACAGAATCCTAGAACATATACAAGCCCACCCACATGGGAATCAGCACCAGAAAGGCCCAGTTTGCTTGGGGGAAGCAGTGGAGGGGACTAAGAGCTGACAGAGAGCAGAGCAAGAGCCAGTGTTCCCTCTCAGATTCCGTCCCCACATACAGCATCACAACCCAGCAACATGGGTTGCCCCACCCTGGTGAACACCTGCCTATGCCCCTTACACATAACAGGCATGAAGAGACAAAAAAAAAATGGCCCAAATGGAAGAACAGATCAAAGCTCCAGAGAAAATACAACTAAGCGACAAAGACATAGCTAACCTATCAGATAGACAGTTCCAAGCACTGGTGAACAGGATGCTCACAGAATTGGTTGAATTTGGTCACAAATTAGATGAAAAAATGAAGGCTATGCTAAGTAAAATGAAGGAAAATGCACAGGGAACCAATAGTGATGGGAAGAAAACTGGGACTCAAATCAATGGACTGGAGCAGAAGAAAGAAAGAAACAACCAAACAGAAAAGAATGAAGAAACAAGAATTCAGAAAAATGAGGAGAGGCTTAGGAACCTCCAGTACATCATTAAACGTTCCAACATCTGAATTATAGGGGTACCAGAAGGAGAAGAAGAGGAGCAACAAGTGGAAAACTTATTTGAACAAATAATGAAGGAGAACTTCTCCAATCTGGCAAAGAAAATAGACTTCCAGGAAATCCAGGAAGCTCAGAGAGTCCCAAAGAAGGTGGACCCAAGAAGGAACATACCAAAGAACATCATAATTACATTACCCAAGATTAAAACGAAGGAGAGAATCCTAGAAGCAGCAAGAGATAAAGAGACAGTCACCTACAAAGGAGTTCCTATCAAACTGTCTGCTGATTTCTGAAAAGAGACCTTACAGGAAAGAAGGGGCTAGAAAGAAGTATCCCAAGTCATGAAAGGCAGGAACCTACATCCAACATTGCTCTATCCAGCAAAGCTTTCATTTAGAATGGAACGGCAGACAAAGTGCTTCTCAGATAAGGTCAAGTTCAAGGAGTTTATCATCACCAAGCCCTTACTATATAAAATGTTAAAGGGACTTATCTAAGAAAAAGAAGATAAAAAACATGCATAGTAAAATGACAGCAAACTCACACAATTATTAACAATCACATCTAAAACAAAAACAGAAACAAACTAAGCAAACAACTAGAACAGGAACAGAACCACAGAAATGGAGATCACATGAAGGGTTAGCAACAGGGACTGGGAGGAGGAGAGAGGGGAAAAAGGTACAGAGAATAAGTAGCATAGATGGTAGGTAGAAAATAAAGAGGTGGAAGGCAAGAACTGTATGGGAAATGTAGAAGCCAAAGAACTTATGACCCATGGACATGAACTAAAGTTCCCCTATTGTGTGGGGAATGTGGGTGGGAGAGGTTTGCAGGGTGGAGGGGAATGAAGGGGGGGCAGAAATGAGACAACTGTAATAGCATAACCAATAAAATATGTTTTTTAAAAATTAAATTAAATGAAATTAAAAGTTCACTGTATAGGTTCAACACAAAAATGGAGGTAACAGGGAAAGAATCAGTGAATTTGATGATAAAACTATAAAAATTGCTCAACAGAACAACAGGGAGAAACAGATTGAAAACTTGAACATGTCAGACTTCTGGCCAAGATGGGGGTGTACATAGACACACTGTACCTCCTTGCACGACCAAAAGAAGGACAGCAAATTTAAAAACAAAAACAACCAGAACTGACAGAAAATCGAACTATATATAAGTCTGATAACCAAAGACTTAAAGAAGGAAAATTCATCCAGACCAGTAGTAGGAATGGGAAGGCACATACAGGCAGAGAGGACTCCCAGCAAGGCAGTAGCTGGAGGACCCAGTGAGGTGGCAGCTGGCAGACAGGGCAGTCCCACATTCGTGTGCAGATAAACCAAGAAGAACAACAGGGGAGCGAGACAGACCTCACAACCCAGGGTTTCAGTGCAGGGAAATAAAGCCTCAAAACCTATGACTGAAAAAACTTGGGATGGTTGAGGTGGTGGGAGAAACTCCCAGCCTCACAGTAGAGTTCTTTGAAGAGACTCATGAAAACCTAGAACGTACACAAACCCACTCATCCAGAAATCAGCACAAGAAGGCCCCAATTTGATCGTGGGTAGTGGGGTGGGTGACTGAAAACCATCAGAGAGCAGAGCAAGCAACACTGTTCCTTCAGGATCCCTCCCCCCTACACAGCATCACAATGCAGCAGTGTGGGATGTGAATTGCCCCAGCCTGGTGAACACCTAAGGATCCCCCCATTACTACATAACAGGTGTGCCAAGATAAAAAAAAATGCTGAAATGAAAGAACAAATCAAAGCTCCAGAAGAAATACAACTAAGCAATGAAGAGATAGCCAACCTATCAGATGCACAATTCAAAACACTGGTAATGAGGAAGCTCACAGAATTGGTATGAATATGGTCACAAAACAGAGGAAGAAGTGAATTATATGAAAAGTGAAATAAAGGAAAATGTACAGGGAACCAACAGTGAAGGGAACGAAACCAGAACTTAAATCAATGGTTTGGACCAGAAGAAAGAAATAAACATTCAACCAAAACAGAATGAAAGAACAACAATTCAAAAATATGAGGAGAGGCTTAGGAACCTCCAGGACAACTTTTAATGTTCCAACATTCTAATCATATGGGTGCCAGAATGAGAAGAAGAGCAAGAGATTGAAAACTTACTTGAAAAAATAATGAAGGAGAATTTCCCCAATTTGGCAAAGGAAATAGGTTTCTAGGAAGTCAAGGAAGCCCAGAGAGTCCCAAAGAAGTTGGACCCAAGGAGGTGCACACCAAGGCACTTCATAATTGCATTAGCCAAGATGAAAGATAAGTAGAGAGCCTTCAAAGCAACAAAAGAAAAGGAGACAGTTAACTACAAAGGAGTGCCCGTAAGACTATCAGCTGATTTCTCAAAAGAAACCTTATAGGCAAGAAGGAGCTGGAAAGAAGTATTCAAAGTCATGAAAGGCAAGGATCTGCATCCAAGATTACTCTATCTAGCAAAGCTATCATTTAGAATAAGGGTAGATAAAGTGCTTCCCAGATACGGCCAAGTTATAGGAGTTCATCATCACCAAGCCCTTATTATATGAAATATTAAAGAAACTTATCTAAGAAAAAGAGCATGATAAAAAATATGAAGAGCAGCCCTGGCTGGTGTAGCTAAGCGGATTGAGCTCGGGCCAGCGAACCAAAGGATTGAGGTTCAATTCCCAGTCAGGACACATGCCTGGGTTGCAGGCCAGTTCCCAGCAGAGTACCCATGAGAGGCTACCATACATTGATACGTCTTTCCCTCTCTCCTTCCCTTCCCCTCTAAAAATAAATAAATAAAATATGTTTTAAAGTTTAAAAAATATGAACAGTAAAATGACAACAAACTCACAACTACATGCAATTGAACCTAAAAAAAAAAAACCCTAAGCAAACAACTAAAACAGGAACTGAAGGACAGAAATGTAGATCATATGGAAGGTTATTAATGGAAAGGAGGAGGGTGGAGAATGAGGGTAAGGCACAGGGAATAAGAGGCATAAATGGTAGGTACAAAACAGACAGGGGAGGTTAAGAATAGCATAGAAAAGGGAGAAGCCAAAGAACTTATATGCATGACGCATGGACATGAACTAAGGGGGGATGCTGGTGGGAGTGGGGTACAGAGTGAAGGGGAATAAAGGGGAGAAAAATAATATGATAACTGTAATAGCATAATAATAAAAAATTTTTTGAAAAGAAATTCCTTCTCCTTCAGAGAACTCAAAGATAGCCCTGTCTTCTTAGTCCCATTTTTACTTTTATTGTCTGTAATTGTTTGTAAAATATAGTTTAAAGTAGAAATATAACTTAATTTTCATTTAAAAAAATTGTAGCTGTCCTCCATGCAGTTTGCTTGTCAAACTGAATAATGAGGGTGCTATGTCTGAGAAAGAGATGAATACAGCATGTTGTAGTTAGTTCATAAATTGAGTATTTGTTTCATTGTGTTTTATTCTAAGTGTCTAAGTGATATTCTGAATTAAATCTAAAAGCCTTTTCCACTACTTACTCACTTAGCCTTTCTTCCTGGCAGAAATCTCTGAGTTCATGTGTATTCATTAAAATCTAGTTCTAATTGCTCCCTAGCCAGCTATGAATCTTAAGTAACTCAGCTGTTAAGTGGTTAAATTGTGTTTGCTAATGGAAAATGGAATTTCCCTAATGATTTTCTATGAAAATCTCCATATTGTTATTATAGTGATTTTATTTATAGTGAGTTCCAGAGACTGTGCTAAGAGCATTCACATTAGTATTTATTCATTTAAAAATTAAGTAGGTTGAGCCATCTCTGGATTCTTCCCCAAAGGGCAGTTAGCAATATCAGAAATGAAAGAATTCCTAAATCCATGGGTATGATAGAGTACCACTGTAGTGGGCACAGGTAAACTCAGCCTTAGTTCCTGGATCCAGAGTTTCTCTTCCAAAAAATGGTGGCTGGGTGGGTAGGGGTTGCTGGGGAAGGGCAAAGGAGAATCTTAGTCCCTTCACTAATTGTGTGCATCACATTAGGTTTATAGCACTCTCTGCTTTCCCTGTGCTAACACGCACCACAGCCTCCCTGATATTACTCCCCCAACTATGTCATAAGATACATAGGTTCAGGAACACTGTGCCTTCTTATTATATGCCCAAAAGTACAAAATTTCACATGCTTTTGACTACTAGACTCCTGAATCCCTCATCCTTGATCCACTCACACCTCTAGCCATTTCTAACTAACCTGCTCTTTTATAGTTGTAAAACATAAAAAAATATAATAACAGCAGCTAATATTTACTGTCATTTCATTGTACAAACCAAGCATTTTATATGCATGTCACCCTCAATATTGTAAAATGTATGCAATTAATAATGAATTTTTATCTTTTTCAGGTAAGGAAATACAGAGAATATAGTGATTACCAGAGGGCAAGGGGGTGGAGAGAGGTAGTAGAGAGTAAAGGGAAGATAAATGGTGATGAAAGGAGACTTGACTTGGGGTGGGGAACACACAATACAGTATAGAAAAGATGTATTATAGAATTGTACACCTGAAACCTATATAATTTTATTAACCAAAGTCACTCAATAAATTCAATATTTTTTAAAAAGAGGATGGGAAAAAATCAGAGACATTTAGGCTGAAATGAGATAATATCTAGAAGTTGCACTGGTAAGCGTGTAGTTAGCCATCCTCCCCAGTGCATGGTCAGCAGAACACCAAGAAGTCACAAGCTCCCAGGTCCCACCTTTCACAGCTGGATTTCTCCAACTGTAAGAGAAATTTCACTGTTTCATTTTTTTACCACCCACTCCTTTCTAAAGCCCATGCAATCTGTTTTTTTCTCTTCAGTACTCCATGGAAACTGCTCTGATGTCCTCAGTGGCCTGCCTCCAGCCTAATCTAAATGTCTCTTCTGGTTTTTTCTCTGTTTACTCTGGAGCTACTTGTCACTTGAGTTTCTAAGCTCCCCACCATCTTGCCATCATCATTTGGTTTTTTTTACCTTCACTTACTCCTAAACTTAATCTCTGTCTCACTCTATGGCTACTCTCTTTCTATTTCTCCAAAATAAAAAGAGCTGGCATTTTTACAGATAAGGAAGCTGAAATTCACAGAGGCTAAGTACCTGTCCAAATGCACAGTGCCAGGGAAAGGCAGAATGGGTATTCAAATTTAGGTATTACTCTTAATTACTATGCCTCCAACAACCTTCTCACATCAACTCTGCTTCCTCACTCCCACCATTGGTTTTCAACAAAGAGAAAATAACATGTGGTTGATAGAGACAGTTACTACACACCAAATAGGTTATCTGTCTATTTAATATGACCCCAGATTTGTGATTGTTAGTGGAGACAAGTTGTATTTCTTCATGTTTTCTTTCTGTTTTTAGTCCTCCAACTCTAGAGCATCATGATTTTGGGAAACTGGAGCCCCTTTCCAATTTACCCATGATCCAAAGGGCCAAACAGATTTATAGAAAAAGCCACCTCGAAGATTAAAGAATGAACCCAATATTGTAATCTTTTGTAAAAGTTATCAAGGTGGAGATGCCAAGAGCTGACCGCTATAATGTTCACTGTCTCCCTAGAGACCCCTGAGTGAGTGATAGCACTAAGGAAGTAGCATGGGCAATCAAAATGCACAATGAACTTTCTGAGTATTATGTAAGACTCTTTCACAATCTGTAACTAGTGTAAAATAAGGCACTTCTGGCTTTTTATAGTCCTTCAGGGATCTTATTTCCTCACCAGACTGAAAGCTACCAGAGGATCATGAAAAGGCACTAGAGGCCATGTGAATGTGGGAACAGCACCCAACTACAGCACAAAATTCCTGGCTTCTGGTTCTATTTCCGCTTCTAATTAGCTTTGGGATATGACACCATGGTAAACATTTAAACCTTAACTTATTAGGCCTTAATTTCTTCATTTTTCAGTGGGGGCCACACCTCCTACTCCCTATGGCAATTGCTGTTATTAATATTTGCATTTCTGAACAGCATCTAGCTTAATGATGGGCATGTAATAAATTCATGTTTGATTTACTCTCAATTGAAACGAAAGATTCCCATCCATCAGTAAAATTAAAAATTGGGTTAAATTCTTGAAAAATATAAGCCATCAGCTCTAGATGGAGTGGCTCAGTAGATTGAACACTGGCCCGTGAATCAAAGGTTTGCTGGTTTGATTCCCAGTCAGGGCACATGCCTGAGTTGCAGACCAGGCCCCCAGTTAGGGGCAAGGAAGAGGCAACTGCACATTGATATTCTCTCTCTCTCTCTCTCTCTTTCTCCCTCCCTTCTCCTCTCTCTAAAAATAAATAAATAAATAAATAAATAAATAAATCTTTTTTAAAAAGAAAAATATAAGCCAGCAGAAACAGAGTGTTGAATTTAACCAATCAGGTCAGTTAAGCAAGGAAGAAATTAACATTTATTGAGTACATATATGCATTAAAAAAGTGTGAAGACATGCTGAACCAAGACTGAGTCCCTGCTTTTAAGAGGCTGAGAGACAACCTAGAAAGCTTGAACATATACACTTGCAGCAATTTGATAACAATGATCAACAATGACAATAATCATAAAAGCTATTTATTTGGGATTTATTCTGTGCCAGGTACTGTGCTTAGCACCTAACATCTTTGATCTCTTTAAAGCCTAAGCACCACACTTTGAGAGGTGTGTCTCCATTAAGTTAGCAATTAGGACACTAAGGAAGTTTCTTAAGGACCATCAACCTAAAAATATCAAAGCTATGATAGGAACTCAAGTTTATCTACTGTACCCGTAAGAAAAAGTGCTAAAATAGATTCCAGAGGAAGATGGTGACAGAGTAGCACGGAGGGAACCCAGCTCCCGTGCATCTAGTAGAAAATCCAGGCAGATCTACCGAAGAACAGCATAATCAACCAACAATTCCCGAACATTTATGAAAACAAGAGACCAGAGAGTGTGACAGAGGAACCAGACATCTGCAGGTGGGCAAGGACTCCAGAGGGCAAGTGAGGACAAAAGCTGCTGCGCCCGCAGCCTCCTAGGCTGCGGGCTGCGCCTGCGGAGTGCCCAAAGCAGGTGACATCTGGTGGTGCGTGAGTATGGACGAGAAGTAGAGGGCAATCTCAGCCGGCACCATCAGTGGGAAACAGAGGCCCTGTCTGAGTGCCCGTGGCAGAGAGAACTCCAGAGGCCCGGCACCCGGTGGACCGGCAGCAGACTCCACGGGAGTCATGGGCCTGCTACAGGGTCCTTGGGAGAGAACTGACACCCCCTCCCCATCTAGGCAGGCAGGTTAATACTGGGCAGAGACCTGTGGGCTTAAGAGAACCTAAAGGGTGGCAGGGGCAGAGGGCCCTATTCAACTGCAGACTCTGTGGTCGCCAGCCCGCCAGCCCACCAGCCCAACAGCCTGGGGGATTTAAAAAGGACATGTTGTTGCCGATCTTTTGGGGATTGGGCTGGGCTGAGTGGCAGGCTTTGTGGAGAAGTCTCTATTGGAAAGTGAACTGAGGTGCTCTGCGACAGCAGCTTGCCTCACGGTACAACCACCCAGCAGCCATCCAGGGGAGGGGTGGGAACACCTGGGTCCAGCCCTGGGACTGAGAAGGACAGTGCCGGATCCCGCAGGACACAGGCAGCCTCCCGGGGTGTGGGCGCCCACAGCCCAATCTGGTAGCCTGGCTCAAGTGCGCGCTCGCTGGTGCCTGCGTGCAAGCACCTGAATACCTGGCCTCAGAGAGGCCCGGACAGCCGCAACCAGAAAAACCGGTTTGGACAGTTTGAAACCGACAAAGGAAGGGTGGTTTTGGGGGTTTTTTTGGGGGGGGATTGTTTTGTTTTTTATGTGTGTATGTGTTTTTTTTCCCCTTCCCCCCTTTTTCTTTTCCTCTCTCAACCTCTTTTTTAAGTAATCATATCTTTTAAACTGTATGTTGCTATATCTTTCAATACTCTGTCCCTCATTTCTTTTCCCTTTTCTCCGGTTTTAGTCCTTCCGTTCTTCCCAAATTTTCCGTGTATTCCTCCTTCCTCCTGACTTTTGTGTGTGAGTGTGTATGTGTGTGGGTGTGTTGGATAGTTTATTTGTGTGTTGCTTAGTTTTCTTTTAGGTGTATTATTATTTTTTTGCATTATTCTTACTTCTTTTTTTTTATTTTAAGAATATCTTTGTATTCCTCCTCTTTCTGTACAGGTTTCTTAGTCCTGGCTGGTTATATTGTACTACCTGACAGGTTCCCACTGCTCTTTCCTCCACAGTGTATTGCTAATTTTCTATACTTCATTTGCTTTCCTTTGACATACTACCCAAGTTCTATAACCCCCATTTAGACAGATCACATAGAGTCTATCATGTGAGTGTTGTTCTAATATTATTGTAAATAAGAGCGGTTCTTATTTACAATAAGAACCGTTCTTAAATACAACGATAATACTTCAAACAAATCTCTTGAACCTTAGACCATGTTTGAGGTTCCTGAATTCTATTACTCTATTTACTAACACGCTACATCTAGTTACTAACCTGTACTCTCACCTTATCTTAAAATCTGACCACCCGAAACCACACTGCTTTCTAGATACAACTCACAAGCCTCCCCTCCCCAACAAGAGACTTAGCTTATGTCCATCCTTTCTTAAAAGTGGCAAGCTGGGTCGAACAGCACGGTTAACCCTATACAAAGTCTAAAGATTGTCTATTTCTTCTCTACCGACTGTGTATGTAAATAACATAAAATAATCTTCTGCTATCATAAATCATTTTGCCTCCCCCTCCAACTGATCACACACGCACGATACAGAAAA
The DNA here is from genome assembly GCF_014824575.4 of Sturnira hondurensis. NCBI lineage: Eukaryota > Metazoa > Chordata > Mammalia > Chiroptera > Phyllostomidae > Sturnira > Sturnira hondurensis. Next base: position 1,060,039 of record NW_028087390.1, read on the forward strand.
GAGTACGTGGAAGCGGAGAACACCAAGATACCTGCAGGAGACTACGCCACTGAATTTCACAGGTATCCTAACACAGAAGTTCAAACCATAAACCCAGGGAAATAGAACAAATCAATTGAAGAAGCTGAGGACAACAAGAAGAGTATCACAAACAATGGGAAGACAAAGAAACAATCCCCAAATGAAAGAAAAGGAGGAAGCCTCAGAAAGAATGTTAGATGAAAGAGAGGCAAGTCAACTATCAGATATGGAATTCAAAGCACTAGTTATAAGGAAATTCAAAGAGCTTAAAACAAGCTACCAGAAACTACAATGGAGCTACAATGAGCTCTCTGCAAACTATACCAACATGAAAAAGGAAATAGAAACCATCAGGAAAGGCCAAGAGGAAACGAAGAATACAATTTCTGAACTGAAGAACACAGTAGAAGGTATGAAGGGTAGGATCGATAAGGCGGAAGATCGCATAAGTGAGATTGAAGACAGGATAGAAAGAATTGCCCAGACTGACAAAGTAATGGAAAAGAGACTCAGAAAAAATTAGGGGAATTTAAGAGAAATGCAAGACAACATGAAACAAAATAATATCCGAATAATAGGAATACCAGAAGGAGAAGAAGAAGAACAAGGGATAGAAAACCTACTTGAAAGAGTAATAACGGAAAACTTTCCTAAGATGAGGAGAGATAAAGTCACATGGATCCGGGAATCGCAGAGAGTCCCAATCAGGTGGAACCCAAAGAGGCCCACTGCAAGACACATCAACATTAAAATGGCAAACCTCCCAGACAAAGAGAGAATCCTAAAGGCAACAAAGGAGAAAAAGGAAGTAACAAACAAGGGGGTCCCAATAAGGTTGGATACTGACTTCTCAATGGAAACATTCCAAGCAAGAAGAGAATGGCAAGAAATATTCCAAGTATTGAGAAATAGAGGCCTACAGCCAAGGCTACTATGCCCAGCAAGGTTCTCAATCAAGATAGAAGGCCAAATAAAGAGCTTCCAAGACAAAAGGAGTCTAAAAGAATACGCCTCCACCAAACCAGGTCCACAAGAATTACTAAAAGGGCTGCTTTAAGGAAAGGAAGGAAAAGAGAGAGATGGAGAGAAACTCTGGTACAAAAATGGCAATGAATAAGTACCTATCAATAATAACCTTAAATGTAAATGAATTAAATGCTCCAATCAAAAGGCATAGAATAGCTGAATGGATAAAAAAGCATGACCCACACATATGCTGCCTACAACAGACCCACCTCAGCTCAAAAGACCATCACAGAATAAAAGTGAAAGGCTGGAAACAAATTTTCCAAGCAAACGGACAAGAAAAAAAAAGCCGGGGTAGCAATTCTAATATCAGAAAAAACAGATTTCAAAAAAAAGGGCCATAAAGAGAGACCCAGAAGGTCACTTCATAATACTCAAGGGAAGAATCCACCAAGAAGACATTAACATCATAAATACATATGCACCCAAGACAGGAGCATCCAAATATATAAAGAAAATCCTACAGGACCTCAAGAAACATATTGACAGCAACACAATTATACTAGGAGATTTTAACACCTCACTGTCAAAAATGGACAGATCTTCCAAACAAAATATCAACAAAGATATTGCGGCATTAAATGCCACTCTGGATGAAATGGACTTAATTGATATATATAGAGCCCATCATCGCAAAGAAGCTAAATACACATTTTCTCCAAATGTACATGGAACATTTTCAAAGATAGACCACGTGATAGGACACAAAATGAGTGTCAACAAATTCAGGAAAATAAAAATCATACCAAGCATTTTCTCTGATCACAAGGGACTGAAATTGGAAACTAACCCCACAGGAAAAACCCCAAAACACCCAAAGTCATGAAGACTGAATGGTATACTATTAAACAACGAATGGGTCAAGATAGAAATTAAGGAAGAAATCAAAAAGGTCCTGGAAACAAATGAAAATGAACTCACAACAACCCAAAACTTATGGGACACAGCCAAGGCAGTCCTGAGAGGGAAGTTCATAGCAATACAGGCTTACCTAAAGAAAATAGAAATATTTCAAACAAACAACCTAACCTGATGCCTCCAAGAACTCAAGGAACAACATCAAAGACAGTCGAGAGCAAGTGGAAGGAAGGAAATAACCAAGATCAGAGCAGAACTAAATGACATAGAGACTAAAAGCACAATTCTAAGGATCAATGACTCCAGGAGTAGGTTTTTTGAAAAGATAAACAAAATAGCTGAGCCTTTAAGTAGGCCCATCAAGAGAAAAAGACAGAGGACACAAATAAACACAATCAGAAATGAAAGAGGAGAGATTACAACTGATACCATAGAAATAGAAGAGATTGTTAGGAATTACTATGAAGAGCTGTATGCCAAGAAATTTGAAAACCTAAGTGAAATGGACAAATTTCTAGAAAAATATAATCTTCCAAAACTGAATGAACAGAAGCAGAAAACCTGAACAGGCCAATAACAGCAGATGGAATTGAAGAAGTAATAAAAAAACTCCCATCACACAAAAGCCCTGGACCAGATGGTTTCACAGGAGGATTCTACAAACCTTTTAAGGAAGAACTAAGCCCTATTCTTCAACACTATTCCAAAAAATCCAAAATGAGGAAAAACTCCCCAACTCTTTTTATGAAGCCAGCATCATCCTAATTCCAAAACCAGATAGAGACACAACAAAGAAAGAAAACTTCAGGCCAATATCGATGATGAGGAGAGACGCTAAAATCCTCAATGAAATATTGGCAAATTGCTTCGAACAACACATCAAAAAGATCATGCACCACAACCAAGTGGGATTCATCCCAGGGATGCAAGGATGGTTCAATATCCCCAAATCAGTAAATGTAATACATCACATAAAAAAAAGCAAAGACAAAAACCAGATGATCATATCAATATACGCAGAAAAACCTTTTGATAAGGTACAACACCCATTTATGATACAAGTACTCAGCAAAGTGGAAATAGAGGGAGCATTCCTCAATATAATAAAGGCCATATATGAAAGACTTACAGCCAACATCATACTCAATGGGCAAAATCTAAAAGCTTTTCCACTAAGATCAGGAACAAGGCAAGGTTGCCCACTATCCCAACTTCTATTCAATATAGTATTGGAAGTTCTAGCCACAGTGATCAGACAAGAAAAGGAAATAAAAGGCATCCAAATCAGAATGGAGGAAACAAAACTGTCATTGTTCGCAGATGACATGATAGTGTACATGGAAAATCCTATAGCCTCTACCAAAAAACTGCTCAAACAAATAAAGGAATTTGGCAAAAAGCAGGTCACAAAGTCAATATCCAGAAATCAAAGTCATTTTTGCATACCAACAATGAAACAGAAGAAGAAGAAATCAAGAAAATTCCCATTCAATATAGCAAAAACAAAAATAAAACATCTGGGAATAAACCTAATCAAGGAGGTAAAAGACCTGTATACAGAAAACTACACAATACTGAAGAAAGAAATCAGGGAAGACACAAACAAATGGAAACACATACAGTGTTCATGGATCGGAAGAATTAACATCATCAAAATGTCCATAATACCCAAAGCAATTTACAGATTTAATGCAATACCTATTAAAGTGCTAATGGCATATTTCACAGACAAGAACAAACACTTCGAAAATTTAAATGGAACCATAAAGGACCCCGAATAGCAGCTGCAATTTTGAGAAAGAAGAACAAAGTGTGAGGGATTGCAATCCCTAACATCAAACTGTATTACAGGGCCACCGTAATCAAAACAGCCTGGTACTGGCATAAAAACAGGCACATAGACCAATGGAACAGAACAGAGAGCCCAGAAATAAACCCAACTCTCTACAGTCAATTAATATTTGACAAAGAGGGCAGTAACATAAAATGGAGTAAAGATAGCCTCTTCAACAAATAGTGTTGAGAGAACCAGACAGCTACATGCAAAAAAATGAAACTCGAGCACCAACTTACACCATACACCAAAATAAATTCAAGGTGGATAAAAGACTTAAATATAAGCCGTGAAGCCATTAAAGCCCTAGAGGAGAACATTGGCAGGAAAATCTCAGATATTCCACACAGATATATTTTTACTGGTATGTCCCCTTGAGCAAGTGACATAAAGGAAAGAATTAACAAATGGGATCTCAAACTTAAAAGCTTCTGCATGGCTAAGGAAAATAGTATCAAGATAAAAAGAGAAGCAACTGTTTGGGAAAACATATTTGCCAATGATACCTCAGACAAAGGTTTAATCTCCAAAATATACAAAGAACTCACATGTCTCCACTCAAAGAAGACAAGCAACCCAATTAAAAAATGGGCAAAGGACTTGAACAGACATTTCTGTAAGGAGGACATACAGAGGATCCAGAAACACATGAAAAGATACTTGATATCGCTAGCTATGAGAGAGATGCAAATTAAAACCACAATGAGATACCACTTCACACCAGTCAGAATGGCCACCATAAACAAAGAAACAAACAACAAGTGTTGGAGAGGTTGTGGGGAAAAGGGGACTCTAGTTCACTGTTGGTGGGATTGCAGACTGGTACAACCACTATGGAAAACAGTATGGAATTTTCTCAGAAAACTAAAAATGGACGTGTTTTGACCCAGCAATTTCACTGTTAGGAGTATATTCTAAGAACTCTGAAGCACCAACCCAAAAGAACCTATGCACCCCGATGTTCATATCAGCACAATTTATAATAGCTAAGAGTTGGAAGCAACCTAGATACCCATCGATCAATGACTGGATCAAAAAATTATGGTACATTTATACAATGGATTTCTATGCTGCAGAAAGGAAGAAGGAGCTCCTACCCTTTGCAACATCGTGGATGGAACTGGAAAGCATTGTGCTGGGCAAAATAAGCCAGGCGGTGAAGGACAAATCCATATGATATCACGGTTAACAGGAATCTAAACAACAAAACAAACAAGCAAGCAAAACATAACCAAAGACACTGAAATACAGAACATGCTGACAGGGTCCAGAGGGGAGTGAATCACAGAGGAAAAGGGGAAGGACTCACATGTACAATATAAAGGACACATGGACAATAACTAAGGTGGGAGGCCGAAATGGGAGGGATGTGGGGAGCACTGGGGGGCAGGGCTGGGAATACAAGACAGAAAACTGTACTTGAACAAGAATTAAATTAAAAAAAAGAGAGAACATCTCAAAGCCCCAGAACCTATAATTCTAAGTGACCAAGAAATAGCCAAACTTTCAGGTGCACAATTTAAAACACTGGTGATCAGGATGCTCACAGAATTGGTTGATTTTAGCCACAAATTAGAGGAACAAATGAAGGCTAAACTGATTGAAATGAAGGGAAATGCACAGGAAACCAATAGTGATGGAAAGGAAACTGGGACTCACGTAAGGGTAGTGGACCGGAAGGAAGAAAGAAACAACCAAACAGAAAAGCAGGAAGAAACAAGAGTTCAAAAAATGAGGAGAGGCTTAGGAACGCCAGGACATCTTTAAATATTTCAACATCCGGATTATAGGGGTACAAGAAGGGGGAAAGAAACAGCCACGAGTGGAAAACTTATTTGAACAAATAATAAAGGAGAACTTCCCCAATCTGGCGAAGGAAATAGACTTCCAGGAAATCCAAGAACCTCAGAGAGTCCCAAAGAAGTTGGACCCAAGAAGGAACACACCAAGGCACATCATAATTACATTAGCCAAGATTAAAATGAAGGAGAGAATTCTAGAAGCAGCAAGAGATAAGGGGACAGTCACCTACAAAGGAGTGCCCATCAGACTGTCAGCGGATTTCTCAAAAGTGACCTAAGAGGCAAGAAGGGGCTGGACAGAAATATTCCAAGTCATGAAATCCAAAGACCTCCATCCAAGATTGCTCTATCCAGCAAAGCTTTCATTTAGACCGGAAGGACAGATAAAGTGCTTCTCAGATAAGGTCAAGTTCAAGGAGTTCATTCACCAAGCCCTTATTATATGAAATGTGAAAGGGACTTATGTAAGAAAAAGAAGATGAAAAATATGAAAATTGAAAGGACAGCAAACTCACAGTTATTAACAACCACACCTAAAACAAAAGCAAACTAAGGGAACAGCTAGATTTGGAGTGGGAACAGAAATGGAGATCACATGGAGGTTTAGCAACAGGGGAGTGGGAGGAGGATAAGGGGGGAGAAGGTACAGAGAATAAGTAGCATAGAAGGTAGGTAGACAATAGACAGGGGGAGGTCAGGAATACTATGGGAAATACAGAATCTAAGGAACTTGTGACACATGGACATGAACAAAAGTTGGGGAATGGTGGGGGAGGGGTGTGCAGGGTGGAGGGGAGTGAAGGGGGGAATGGGACAACTGTAATGGCATAATCAATAAAATATATTTTTAGAAAACATTCCTAACTTGACAGTGCGTCAGCAAAATCAATTGTCAGCTCATAAGGCAATTTTGGGATTGGGTAAGGCACTTTGAAAGCAGTTTAGACAAACAAAAGTGTTTTTTTAAATCATTATTTAACAAATTTTTAACATTTATTTAGATTATTTTTATTGTATTTTTCTTTTTAATATCCTACATTTTTTTCATTATAGAGTGGTACTCACATTTTATTAAAATTTGAATATTCCATAAACATTTAATGTTGAATGTTTGAAATCCCTCACGATCCCACATTCCCCAAGAAACAGTATTCTTAATGCAAAGCATCTGCATGATCCCTTCAACTTCACTACCATGTCAATTGATTGCTAACTGTAGATATTTAAATGGTCAGTATACATTAATAACAAGTAGAAACACCAAGAGATTCCTAAATCAGACACTTTAAAAATTCAGGTTTTATTTATCTACTATAGATTTCCAGTATCTTTCTTTGCATACTATCTTTAGTTTCAAGTGGAGAGATGGGATACTTGTGACCCATAGATCCATTGAAGGGTAATTCTAGTTTGAAATCTTTATAAAGTTCTTATGACCTATGGCCCAATGATCACTTCTCTACCAAAAATTCAACTAAAAACACGTAAAAATGCCATTTTTGTTTGTATATGTGTGCACATGTATTAGACTTTTCTCCAGAGCCTTAACTTAAAGTTTAAAAAGTTAGGCTAGTGTGAAACAAAAAATAATTTGATATTACAATCATATTGATATTCCCATTTCAATATGGGAAACCAAATGACTATATATATATACCAGGAATCACATAGTTGTTCAATTTATTTTTAGAACATTTATATAGTGTTTATACTTGGGCATATTCTGTACTAAGTTACCTTTTTAAAGTAGTTTAGAAACATTGTTAATTCTCAAAATAACCTATCAGGTTGGTACTATAACTTAAATTTACAGGTAGAGAAACTGAGGTACTGAAAGATTAAAGTAATTTGTTCAAGTTCATTCAGCTATTGAGTGTGATAACTAGAATTTGAACCCAGGTCATCTGACTCTATGCTTATAACAACTATCCTTACAAAGTAATTGTTTTAAATACATTTATTTTATTTTTTTAATATATTTTATTGATTATACCATTACAGTTGTTCTATTCCCCCACTTCATTCCCCTCCACCCGCACACTCCCTCCCCCACCATTCTCCCCCCTTAGTTTATAACCACGTGTCTCAAGTTCTTTAGATTCTATATTTCCCCCACTATTCTTGCCCTCCCCCTATCTATTTTCTACCTACCATCTATGCTACTTTCTGTGCCTTCTCCCCCCTTCTCCCCCTCCCACCCCCCTGTTTCTAACCCTCCATGGGTTCTTCATTTCTATGGTTCCACTCCTGATCTAGCTGTCCTCTTGGTTTGCTTTTGTTTTAGGTGTGGTTGCTAATAACTGTGAGTTTGCTGTCCTTTCACTGTTAATATTTTTCTTCTTCTTTTTCTTAGATAAGTCCCTTTAGCATTTCATACAATAAGGCCTTGGTGATGATGAACTCCTTGAACTTGACCTTATCTGAGAAGCACTTTATCTGTCCTTCCATTCTAAATGAAAGTTTTGCTGGATAAAGCAATCTTGGCTGTAGGTCTTTGGATTTCATGACTTGGAATACTTCTTTCCAGCCCCTTCTTGCCTGTAAGGTCTCTTTTGAGAAATCCGCTGACAGTCTGATGGGTACTCCTTTGTAGGTGACTGTCCCCTTATCCCTTGCTGCTTCTAGGATTCTCTCCTTCATTTTGGTCTTGGCTAATGTAATTATGATGTGCCTTGGTGTGTTCCTTCTTGGGTCCAACTTCTTTGGGACTCTCTGAGCTTCCTGGATTTCCTGGAAGTCTATTTCCAAAGTAATTGTTTTTAATACATTTTTATTGATTATGCTATTACAGTTGTCCCATTTTGTTCTCCGCTATTCTCCTCCACCCTGCACCCCCTTCCACCAGCATCACTCCACTTAGCTCATGTCCATGAGTCTTACATATAAGTTCTTTGGCTTTTCCATTTCCTATACTATTCTTAACCTCCCCCTGTGTATTCTGTGCCTACCATTTATGTTTCTTATTCCCTGTACCTTTTCCCTCATTCTCCCCCTCCTCCTCCCTGCTGATAACCATCCATGTGATTCTGTTCCTTCTCAAGTTGTTTGCTTAGTTTTGTTTTTTAGGTTCAGTTGTTGATAGTTGTGAGTTTGTTGTCATTTTACTGTTCATAGTTTTTGATCTTCTTATTCTTAGATAAGTCCCTTTAACATTTCATATCATAAGGGGTTGGTGATGGTGAACTCCTTTAACTTGACCAGTTATCTGGGACGCACTTTATCTGCCCTTCCATTCTAAATGAAAGCTTTGCTGGATAGAGTAATCTTGGATGTAGGGGAGGGGAAGCCTTTCATGACTTCAAATACTTCTTTCCAGCACCTTCTTGCCTGCAAGGTTCTTTTGAGAAATCAGCTCATAGACTAATGGGAACTTCTTTATAGGTAACTGTCTCCTTTTCTCTTGTTGCTTTTAAGATTCTCTCCTTATCTTTCATCTTTGGTAATGTAATTATGATGTGTCTTGGTGTGGCCCTGTTTGGGTCCAACTTGACTGTGATTTCCTGAGCTTCCTGGATTTCCTAGAAGTCTATTTTCTTTGCCAAATTGTGGAAGTTCTTCTTTATTATTTGTTCAAGTAAGTTTTCAGTTTCTTAGTCTTCCTCTTCTTCTGGTACCCCTATGATTCAGGTGTTCAAACATTTTAATTTGTCCTCAGGCTCCTAAAACTTTCCTAATTTTTTGTGTTCTTGTTTCTTCATTCTGTTCTTGTTGAATGTTTATTTCTTCCTTCTGGTCCAAATCATTGATCTGAGTCCTGGCTTCTTTCCCTTCACTGTTGGTTCCCTGTATATTTTGCTTTATTTCAGTTTGCATAGCCTTCACTTTTTCCCCTAGCTCATGACCATACTCAACCAATTCTGTAAGCATCCTGATTACCCATGTTTTGAACTGTGCATCAGTTGGCTATCTCTTCATTGCTTGGCTGTATTTATTTTTGGAGGTGTTATCTGTTCTTTCATTCGGGCCATTTGTTTTGTCTGGGTGCACTCGTTATGTTCCGAGGGGTGGAGCCTTAGATATTCACCAGGGCAGGGCAACCCACGTGGCTGCATTGTGATGCTGTATGTGGGGGAAGGGTCAGAGAGGGAACAATGTCACTTGCTTGGCTCTCATCTGGCTCCCAGTCACTTCCCCCACTACCCAAAAACAAATTGGGCCCTTCTGGTGCTGATTCCATGTGGGTGGGTTTTTGTATGTTCAACATGTGGCCATGAGGGTCTCTCCAATGAACTCTCCTGTGAAGCTGGGAGTTTCTTCTTCCACTGCAATTTCCACAGGCATTAAGAGCCACAGGTTTTGAGGCTTTATTTCCCTGCGCTGGGACCCTGGGTTGTGCTGTCTGTCTCGCTCCTCAGTTTTTCCTACCAGTTTATCTGCATCCAAATGTAGAACTACCTGGTCCTCCAGCCGCTGTCTTGCCTTGCATCCTCTCCACCATGGCAGCCTATCTATGCCCCTCTTACCAGTCTGAATGAATGTTTCTTTTCTAACTTCTTAGTTGTCAGATTTCCACACAGTTTGATTTTCTAGCAATTATGGTTATTCTTTGTTTTTAAATTTGTTGTTGTATTTCTTTTGGTTGTGTGAGGAGGCAAAGTGTAGCTACCTATGCCTCCATCTTCACCAGAAGTCCTATTTTTCCATTACCATTTATCCCTCTTACACCCTCTTTTAAAAAATATTTTATTTATTTATTTTAGAGAGGGGAGGGGGAGAGAAAAACAGGGAGAGAAACATCAATGTGGGGTTGCCTTTCACAGGCCTCCTGACAGAGGACCTGGCCCACAACCCAGGCATGTGCCCTGACTGGGAACCCAACCAGCAAGCCTTTGGTTCACAGGCTGGCACTCAATCCCCTAGCCACATCAGCCAGGGCCCTCTTATAGCCTCTTAATACTAAAGTAATCAAAACCCCAGAATGACAAGACTAGAGCCCATAGTCCTAAGGACTATCTCTGGGAAGGTTGGAGTTAAAATGCAATGCGAAATATTCCCTAGACAGAGGAACAACTGGCTCTACAACAGCAAGTTTATCAAGTTACTCCTTCAGTAGTATGTATTCATAAATATAAAACATATGGTATGATCATAAAAAATATATGGAATTTCACATACACTTCCTTATACATACATGCTGAGACAGAGAAAATTAGTGGAACTTTTGAGATTCCCAAATTCAACTTCCTTAAATCTGAATTGGACAACAATAATGCTTAAATTGAAAAACTGCGTGAAATGCCTTTTGAAGGGTATGTTGGACTCCCAAATGAGACCAAACGTCTAAATTTTGCTTCTTTGGAAAATAAAGTTTTAAAGTTAACAGAAAGTACTGAAAATTTTAAAAAGAGAGAACTTGGTACCCCAAAACACGTGTTCTTCCTCTGTAGTGCCCTCTACTTCATAGTCTTCCCATTCTGCTCCATAATCTCAGGATCCATGTTCAGATCTATACTGTTCTTCTATAGAGACTGCCTCGGGCTTCTTCTCCATCTTGCATAAGCCTTCTTCCTCAAAGCCTCTGCTTCAAACTCAGCCTCTGACACTATCTTGCCTTTCACTACCTCCTTCCTTACCTTTGATTGTGCCTCTGATGCTATTTCCCCTTGAATCCTCTGAACTTATTAGTACTTTCCCATTTAAAATTAAACCATGCTCTGGCTGGGTGGTTCAGTTGGTTGGAGCATTTCCCTGTACACCAAAATGGTGTGGGTTTGATTTTCAGTCAGGGTACATACCTAGGTTGCAAGTTCCTTCCCCTGTCAGGGTGCATACAGGAGGCAACTGATCAATGTTTCTCTCTCACTTCTCTCTTTCCTCCTTCTCTCTTTCCTCCTTCTCTCTTTCCTCCTTCTCTCTCTCTCTCTCTCTCTCTCTCTCTCTTTCTCTCTCTCTCTCTCTCTCTCATCAATAACATCAATAAACATATCTTCAGGTGAGGATTTTAAAAAATTAACAGGCAACGTAGCTTAGTGCATGTTGTCCCCATATGCCAAGGTTGTGGGTTTCATGGGTTCAATCCACAGTCAGGGCACATATAAGAATCAACCAATGAATGCATAAATAAATGGAAGAACAAATCAATGATTTCTCTCTCTTTCTCTCTCTCTCTCTCTCTCTCTCTCTCTCTCTCTCTCTTCCTCCTTCCTTAGGGGAGAGCAATAGGGGAAAAATTGGAGCAATTGTAATTGAAAAATCATGGAATTAATTAATTAATTAAAATTAAATTAAACTCTCTGGGTACCTAACAGACCCCAAATTTCATATGTCTCCTAGACCAAATCTGAGTTACAGGCCATTGTAATGGAATTCCATAAAATAACTGAGGGACCTCACAAATTTGCCAAGAAATTTAATATTATTCTAGCCTATAAGCCTGGGTTTTCTTATTTATATCAGCTAATTCATTTGCTAGTTGGTGATGGCCAAGCTCAGTATTAGATGAGAATTGCCAGATGATAGAACCCCAAAGGCACTTAGGAAAATCAAACTTCCAATTTTGGGGAAGAAGCTACAGAACTTACTTGAAAGCTATTCCTTGCACTAGTCCCTGTAACCCTCCTGTTATCTGCAATAAAGCCAAATGGATAAGGATGGAAGTTTGTCAAGACCTGCAAGCAAGAAACCACATTGTCATGCCTTGACACCTTGTTGTTCCTAACCCTATACACTGCTAGCATCTATCCCAACTAGAAATAAATTCTTTATGGTAATTAATTTATATAATACATTATTTAGTATCCCAGTAGATGAAGCTAGCCAATACCTTCTTGCCTTCATTTGGGAAGGAAATCAATTTACCTAGACAGTGATACCTTGAGGTTTCCATGAGAACCCTTCTTATTTGTCACAAATTCTAAAGACTGAGTTAGATGATATACTGTTCCCTAATGGTTCCACCTTATTGTAATATGTGAATGATTTACTTCTTTGCTCTTCTTTTCAGATCTCCTCACAGGTAGATAGCAGCCATCTGTCAGAACTTTGGGCCTTAAAGGGACATAAAGTCTCTAAAGAAAAACTACAATTTGTCCAAACTCAGCTTTGATATTTGGGACATCTGATATAGGAACAAGGACTACACTCAGGTCCAGATAGGATTCGTGGTGTTCTAAGTTTCTCAAGACCCCAAACTAAAGTTTTTATAGGCTAGTAGGCTATTACCAAAATTGGATCCCAAATCTCTCTCTTAGGGCAAAACAAACTAATAAAAATAAAAAATTAGAAAGAAAAAGAACTGTATAGAAGAAAGAATATAAAACTAGGACTTGGCTTGTAGACCTAGATCTACTACTAAGTGTAAGTGATTTATATCTATATAAATGTTTATATATAAACATACTTAAATATATATATAAAAAACAGCAAGCGAGCCCTTGCTGGTGTAACTCAGTGGATTGAGCACAGGCCTGTGAACCAAAGCATCACTGGTTTGATTCCCAGTCAGGGTACATGCCTGGGTTGTGGGCCATATCCCCAGTATGGAGTGTGCTAGAGGAGTGTGCATCAATGTAAACCATATACATTGATGTTTCACTCCCTCTCTTTCTCCCTCCCTTCCCCATCTCTCTAAAATAAATAAATAAAATCTTTAATAAAAAACAGCAAGAGAAAATCAGTTAGTCACCTACAGGGGAGTTCCCATAAGACTCTCACCTGATTTCTCAAAAGAAACTTTGCAGGCTAGAAAGGACTAGCAAGAAATATTCAAAGTCACCAAAAGCAGGGACCTATAGCCAAGATTGCTCTACCTGGCAAAGCCATCATTTAGAATAGAAGGGCAGGTAAATTGCTTTCCAGACAAAAAAAAAAAAAAAAACAACTAAAGGAGTTTGTCATCACCAAACTAGTATTATATAAAATGTTAAAGGCATTTATTTAATAAAAATAAGATCAAAACTATGAACAATAAAATGGCAATAAATATATATCTATCGACAACTGAATCTAAAAATCAATATAAGCAAACAAGAAGAACAGACATAGAATCATGGATGTAGAGAACATTTGGATGGTTGCCAGATGGTAGGGGAGTGTCAGGGAATGTGTGAAGTTGTGAGGGGATTAAGAAGTACAAATAGGTAGCTACAGAATAGCTTTGGGGATGTAAAGTACGGTATAGGAAATGGAGTAGCCAAAGAACTTATATGCATGACCTATGGATATGAACGATAGTGTGGGGATGCCTAAGGGAGTGAGAAGTACAGGGTGTAGTGGGGCAAAGTGAGAAAAATGGGACAACTGTAACTGCATAATCAATAAAAATAATTTTTAAAATTCTACCTCATTTTAACTATGTGACCTTGAACACATTGCATAACTTCTTGGAGTCCCAATTTCTTCATCTGCAAAATGGAAATGCTAGTAATATTAGCTACCTCACCAGATTCTTCTGATGATTGAAGAGACAAGACACATGTTCTGCCTTGACCAGTGTGGCTCAGCTGCTTGGGCATCATTCTGCATAGTGAAATGTCACCATTTTGATTCCAGTCAGTGCATATTCCTGGTTTGTGGGTTAAGTCCACAGTCAGGGTACATGGGAGAAGCAAGCAATCAATGTTCTCTCTCACATTGATGTTGCTCTTCCTCTGTTTCTCCTTCCCTTCCCCTCTCTCTAAAAATAAAATCTTTCTTTAAAAAAGACACACTGCCCTTCCCAAAACATGGTGAACATTTTTAAAAAAGTGGCTCTGATGATCAGGCTTTTTATTATGCTCCTGCATGTGTGATAATTCTAACAATGGATATTTCCCTGTCTGCTTGAAGCTCTTTCATAGTCATATATCTATAATAGGTCCTCAGACAGAAATGTTGGCAATGCTTGTAGATACAGACGGAAAACAAGTCGAATAGTTCCACTTGTGGAGAAAGGGAGGGGAGGGGAGAGGACGGGAGAGGACGGGAGGGAAGAAAGGCCATTGCATAGGATTCCAGATGATACTTTGACTATCTATAACTTTAAATCCCTTGTTGTAAAGTTGTGGTTGAGACTGTGGCTGTGGTTATTTCCATAATTAAACTTCTTTTTATTTTCCTGAGAAAAAGTGGAGCAGAAAAACAATTGATTTCATTTCTCATTAATGCCTGTCATTTCACACTACTTTGTCCAAGGAAAATGGAAGGGAGAAAATTCCTGAGAAAGTCCCATTGGCTCCCTCCTGGACTTTAGGGCTCAAAATGGAATTTAGCCGCATGCGCTACTTTGAAGTGTGCTACTTTGCTTTCTCTCCCATCAGATTCAAAATCAAAATCATCTAAGCCTAGCTTAGATGCCCTAGGGGGAAAATACCCCCTGTCTTCTTTTACTCGTCCAACAAGGTTTTCAATCTCTTTTGGGGACTTCTGAGAAATTGACAATTTACATAACTGATACTGAATAACATTCTACTCTGGGATTGTTTTCATTTTCCCCTTTAGAAGCAATAGTAATTGAAAAAAAGTTGAATTATCTTTTCTTACAAATATATTTTTAAAGATTTTATTTATTTATTTTTAGAGAGAGGAAGGGAGGGAGAGAGGGAGAGAAACATCAATGTATGGTTACCTCTCACATGCCCCCTATTGGCCCTCAACCTGGCCTGCAATCCAGGCATGTGCCCCGACTGGGAATTAAACTGACAACCCTTTGGTTCACAGACTGGTGCTCAATCCACTGAACCACACCAGCCATGACTGAATTACCTTAAATAAGGGAGAAAATGTATGACCCAAGGGAAAAATTACAAATTTTTTTCACTGAGAGAAAACAAATCTGGTACTGTTCTCTGGAAATCCCAAAGGTCTCATTCAGCATATAATGTCAGAACATTTAATAAATATTGATTAATAATAACAAATATATCCCTAACACATGTTTTAGCCTTCTCTTTTATAACAGAACAATTGTCCTTTCTTTCTCAACTCTCCCTGCAGACCATGTTTTCTAAATATTGCAAAAGGATTCAGAGCAGAGAATTCAAGTCCTGACTCTACTAGCTGACAGATGTATCTTCAGACAAGTTATTTACCCTCTCCTTACTTCAGTTTTCTCATCTTAAAATTAGGGTAACAATAGTACCTATCTTTCCCAGTTTGGTTCTGCTGATTAAAATGATTTAACATATGCAAGGAACCTAGTACATGAGAGGTGATTGAGAACTGCCTGCCACAGCAGCCCTCCACCATAAGGACCACGATAACAGTTTGGTCACAAAATACACACCCTATCTACCCCCACTTGTTCCAGTAAATGGATGGCCACAGACAATCTTCCACCCTTAATATTGAACAATCCTTCCTTTATTTGAAATGTCCACAAAATGCTTGCTTGCCTCCTTGCAGCCAACCAGGGACTACCTGAAGACCAATTAGGTTTTCCAAAATTCCCACACTAATTGAGTGCTTGCCAATCAGAGACCATCTCAGTAGTTCCTCTTTTGGTCTATAAAACTTACGACTCTCCTTTCTAACATTTTTGTGCCCGTACTGAAACAAAAGTTAGTGCAGAAGTTTATTAATCAACAGCTTTTATTATTTTTGTTTATGACTTACTTTTGTCTTTGACATTCTCAATATATAGTAGCTACGCTGATTGATATTTCAATACCTCACTCCACTTGCCAACTGTTTTATATAAAATGCTCAATAGGACCTTGCACACAGAAGGCACAAAATTCATGTTCATAATATAGTTAATAGCATATTAACTATTATTTTAATCAACATTTATTAAGCTTCCTATGTCACTGCTCATTGTACTAGATGATTTGACCAACATTCTCCCTTTTATAACATTATTTATCAACTAACCTTACACAGGTTGAAAACCTGTTCACTATTTTCTACAAATTGTATTAGTAATAAAGAAGGGCTCTCGTATCTATGAAAATTGAGATTTGGAGATCCTGAGCCTGATGTTTTTGACTTATACTTTTTTTTACTTATACTTCAGTATAGTATAGCTATAAGGTTTCCCTCAGAAAGCAGGAATCATGATTAATTAAATAAATGATATTTTTATCTCTTCCCTCATTTTGCCAATCCTTGTAATGCACTTACCCTAATTGCCTTTAAGGTCTTCTCTGGGAATGTAAGGTAGGAACAGTGGAAGAAAGTTCTCCTTAAACTAAGAAGATGTCCCTAAATGTCCATCAACAATGAACGAATAAACAAATGTGGTGTATCCGTACAATGGAATATTCTTCTGCCTTAAAAAAGAATGGAATTCTGACATATGCTACAGCATGGATGAACCTTGAGGACATTGTGCTGAGTGAAATAAACCAGTCACAAAAAGACAAATATACTGTATGATTCCATTTATGTGAGGTATCTAAAATAATAAAACTCATAGAAATAGAAAGTAGAATGGTGGTTGCCAGA
This sequence comes from Sturnira hondurensis, assembly GCF_014824575.4. Lineage (NCBI taxonomy): Eukaryota > Metazoa > Chordata > Mammalia > Chiroptera > Phyllostomidae > Sturnira > Sturnira hondurensis. The sequence goes on from NW_028087390.1 coordinate 1,076,941, forward strand.
GGCTGGAATAAAGAAGGAATGGGAGTTATCATCTAATGGGTACGTAGTTTCAGTTTAGCAAGAAGAAAAAGTTCTAGGAATCTGTTGCACAACAATGTGAACTATACACTTAAAAATAGTTAAGATGTTAATATTTATCGTGTGTTTTTTATTATAAAAAGTATTAGAAGATGCAGCTTCCACTGTCACCAGAGGGCCTTGGTGAGGCATCATGAATCCAACAGCCCCAGATATCACTCAGAATGCCTTTCATTTTAGATGAAGGCCCACCACTCAACACATGTCTCTCTTTCACTGGCATGACTTTGGCAGCTTCTTATTTATGGTCCCTCTAGTGAGCTTTACTTCAGGGCAGGACTCTAAAGAAGCAGATGTGCATGAGAAAAGCATTTTCCCACCAATTGCTTTTCAACTGATAGTTAGCAGAATTCAACTTCCTCTAAGGAATGGCACATGGAAATTTTCAGCTGCTAATCTCAAATACGTCTCCGTATTTTCAGTAGCTCTCTTAAAATCACTCCATGGGAGGTTCTGACTAAGTTTGTGGATCAAATGAGTCACTGTATGCATATGAAACATGCTCATAATACATATTTTAACCCCACAGCTTACATTAAAAAGTCCTCACTACTGTGAAATTCATCAGGAAAAAAAGGGGGGTGGAGGGAATGACTCCAATACAAAATTGAACAAACAGCATGAAATTGATAAACACATAGACAAGTGCTGGAAGCAATTTAGGTGCCCATCAGTAAATGAATGGATCAAAAAACTATAGTACATTTATACAATGGAATTCTATGCAGCAGAGAGAAAAAAGAAGCTCCTACCCTTTGCAACCACACGGATGGAACTGGAGAGCATTATGCTAAGTGAAATAAGCCAGGCGGTGAAAGACAAATACCATATGATCTCACCTTTAACTGGAACGTAATCAACAAAACAAACAAGCAAGCAAAATATAACCAAAGACATTGAAAACAAGAACAGGCTGACAGTGACCAAAGGGGATAGGGGAGAGGATAATTGGGGAAAAGGATGAAGGGTTTACAGGAACAATTGTGAAAGACATACGGATAATTACAAGGGGGGTGGAAACAGGGGAGGGAGGTGAGGAGGGTTGGGGTGGTGGAAAGGGTTGGGGGAAAGGCAGAAAACTGTACTCGAACAACAATAAAGTGTTTAAAAAATAAATTGATAAACAGAGTGAGTGGATGGGAGAAAAAAGAGAAAACTCAATTCTGATTAAAATTTCACCTTGTTGATTCTGTGTGTGTTGGGGGACAGTGGTGGTGGTGGTGATTTCTGGCCAGTTAATTGTCTAAATGTCTTAAATATTTCCAGCCTAATTGAGGAGAACATCATATGTTTTTTAATCTCTATTTGCAAAATAAACTCTAAAGAAATCTTTCACTACCAATTTCCCTGAAAAATAAACATATCCTTTTGACAATGGAAAACTCAGAACCATATGGAGATATGTGAGTCCAGATAACCTACAGTCTGTCTTCAAAGTGTTCCTAGATTCATGATCTACCCATGACTTTGCCTCTTCTTCCTTCACTTCCGTATCTTCTGCCTAGAGTAGTGCCATCTTATGAGTGGATACTTACAAAATAGCCTCCTAATCATTTATCTATTATTGGATATGTGCTTAACTATAATAAGCAACAACAGTAATAGTGATAACAATGATGGTAATGATAATAATTGCTATAATTTTTGAGCCCCTAATATGTTCCAGGCACAGTACTAAATCTTTTATATACATGGTTTCCTTTAATACTCACTTTAAACTGCTGTGAAATCGATAGTGTTTACTCCACTTACAAGTGAAGAAAGGTAAGTCAAAACCTAACACGGCTAGTAAATAGCACTAGGTCTGTCTAATTCCAAAGTCCATTACTTTCCACTCACCCATGCCATCAATAAGAATTGTGTTTTCAGAACTGGGCAAAAAATTATTTGTTTAACAACTCAGGCCCCACCTGTGAGGCCTTCAGTTTATTTATTTATATATTTTAAAGATTTTATTTATTTATTTTAAGAAAGAGGAAGGGAGGGAGAAAGAGAGAAAGAGAAACATCAATGTGTGGATATCTATCATGTGTCCCCTACTAGGGACCTGGCCCACAACCCAGGTATGTGCCCTAGACTGAGAATCGAACTGGAGACCCTTTGGTTCACAGGCCAGTACTCAATCCACTGAGCCACACCAGCCAGGGCAGAATTGGGAAAATGCTATTTTAAAAAACTCCAGGTTTTCTAATCCTTAGTCATATAATGTATGACAAAAATCAAAATGTGCCCTAATGGTGTGGTTCAGTTGCTTGGATATCATACCACTTAGCAAAAGGTGACCAGTTTGATTACTGGTCAGGGCACATGTCTGGGTTACAGGTTCTGTCCCTGATTGGATTGCATATGAGAGGCAGCCGGTCAATGTCTCTCTCTCTTTCTCCTATCCTTCCCTTCTCTCTAAAAATAAATAAATAATTTTAAAAAATTAAAACATGGTCTCCATTTTTCAACCAATCACCAGGACTTTTGTACCCAAGTGAATGACACTGTAAGTTGCACCCACAGGAGGGTGCAACCCACAGTTGCACCCACAGTTGCACCCATAGACTGACTCCAATAACATAAACATTGCTCCAATATTTATGCAGCTCATTTTTATCAGAACTTCCTCCAAACCTCACTTGGAAGCTACACAGGAAAATTTGTCTCCTTACCAGAGAGAGACAGCTCATTTCTATTTTTTTTGTTTTTCCCAATTTTTTTATTTAATTATTTTTCAAGTACAGTTTTCTGTCTATTACTCCCATCCCACCCTACCCCCATGCTCCCCCCTTCCCTCCCATTTCCACCCTTCTCAGTTTTTGTCCATATATCCTTTATATATGTTCCTCTAAATCCCTCCCCTTTTCCCCCTGAAATTCCCTCCCCTCTCCCCTCTGGTGACTGTCAGCCTGTTCTCTGTTTCAGTGTCTTTGGTTATATTTTGCTTGCTTGTTTGTTTTGTTGTTTAGCTTCCTGTTAAAGGTGAGATCATATGGTATTTGTCCTTCAACACCTGGCTTATTTCACTCAGCATAATGCTTTCCAGTTCCATCCATGATGTTGCAAAAGATAGGAGCTCCTTCTTTCTTTCTGCAGCATAAAATTCCATTGTGTATATGTACCATAGTTTTTTGATCCATTCATTTACTGACGGGCACGTAGGTTGCTTCCAACTCTTGGCTATTGTAAATGTCCCCATTTTTTGTCCTCTTCATGACTTCTCTCTGCATTTTTTTCTTTCATTTCTGGTTCTATTAATTCGACTTTTCTCTCTGTTTCTCTTGGTCAATGTGACTAAAGCTTCATCAATTTTCCTAATCTTTAAAAAGAATCAGCTTTTGGTTTATCAATATTTTCTATTGTTTCTTATATTCTCTTTTCCATTAATTTCTATTCTATCTTTATTATTTCCTTCTTTCTGTTTTGCTGAGCAGGGTCATCCACCTAATTCACCAGTGTGGGCTCTAATGACTTTTAACTGTTTGTTCAAACATTGTCTGTTCTCAAAAGACAAAGATCTGTCACAAATGAAGAAATTTAAAAAAAATGTGTGACAGGCTCTGAATGCTATTTAACAATTGGATTGCTTCCTCCTGCCAACATCTAGCCCTTATTTTGCCAAATTTTATGGCAAACAGGCAACAAGGCTTCAATTGAATTAAAACACAAACTTTTTCTTCTAAATGTAATGGTAAGTCTCAGAAAGATTTCATCCTCCAGCAAACTTTCATAGATCCTGGAAAGATTATCAGTGGAAACTAGTAGCTAGATGGCCTTTAATTTGAAATAGTCAAAATCCAACTGGCTCCCTGGGGTTTATTCATTGTGAAAAAGAAAAGAAACTACTTTTCACTGCAACTCTCCTTTGGTTGGAACTGTTTGCTCCAGTAATAAGTAATTGCTGATATAAAACTATTCCTACTCTGTCTGATGTATGTCTGTGTGAGGAAATAGTAAGGCCCTTTGCCAAATAACCACTTAGAGATAAATGGGCAATGGCAAACAAGCTGGTAGTTGGTTGTCCTTGCCATCACGTTTAAATACATATTTCAATCTGTCTCCCCTGCTCTTACTGATTAAATATTCTAGTGTATTTAGTTCTCAGAAAGTAATCATCTCAGTGTAAGCTTGATGTGCCAAGCCATACTGCTAAGTAAGACCTATATTTAATGGATGAATTACCTTTGTGCAAATAGCATGCCACCTTAGTTTAACCCTCTCATGAAGTGTCAAGCTTTTTGCATTTGAGTAACACAAAGGATACAATAAAGAGTTCATTAGCCTAGATTAAAATGAAGGAGAGAATCCTAGAAGCAGCAAGAGATAAGGGGACAGTCACCTACAAAGGAGTACCCATCAGACTGTCAGGGGATTTCTCAAAAGAGACCTTCCAGGCAAGAAGGGGCTGGAAAGAAGTATTCCAAGTCATGAAATCCAAAGACCTACAGCCAAGATTGCTCTATCCAGCAAAGCTTTCATTTAGAATGGAAGGACAGATAAAGTGCTTCTCAGATAAGGTCAAGTTCAAGGAGTTCATCATCACCAAGCCCTTATTATATGAGATGCTAAAGGGACTTATCTAAGAAAAAGAAGATGAAAAATAGGAACAGTGAAAGGACAGCAAACTCACAGTTATCAACAACCACACCTAAACCAAAATCAAACCAAGAGGACAGCTAGATCAGGAGCTGAACCATAGAAATGAAGAACCCATGGAGGGTTAGAAACAGGGGAGTGGGAGGAGGAGAAGGGGGGAGAAGGTACAGAAAATAGCATAGACAATAGGTAGAAAATAGATAGGGGGAGGGCAAGAATAGTGGGGGAAATATAGAATCTAAAGAACTTTAGACACATGGTTATAAACTAAGGTGGGGGAGAATGGTGGGGGAGGGAGTGTGCAGGTGGAGGGGAATGAAGGGGGGGAATAGAACAACTGTAATGGTATAATCAATAAAATATATTTTTAAAAAAGAGTTGTTATTTTGGTGCTGGGGATATTATACCAACTTAACATCCCAAGGTTAAGTAATGTGATCTTCTGGATATGGGAGTTGCAAAGAAAGGAATACTTGAAAATATCCTGAGCAAGGGATGACCAACCTGTGGCCTGCCCTTGAGCAAATGTGAAAGAAAACTCAAAGTGATTCTGAATGGCATTGATGCTGTAATTAAATGTCATGGTATATCCTTTGGATTATATATTGCCTTAGAAATGCCTGAGAGCACTATAATCAACAAGCAATAGGGAGAAGGAGGTTTCATGATTTTCTTTTCAAGTAAAGGAAACAGTAGGTAGAGCCAGTTTTCAGAGGCATTAGTGAAGTCTAACTGGCATTTTCCTTTATACTCCATTGAAAATCTCACTCTCAATAATTAGGAAGCAATTGTTTTGAGAAATTTAATGGAGCCTCATTGGGCATTCCACCACCTTCCTCTTTTCACCTTACAGTCCCAGGTTCCCACATCTCTCCAGCCTCTGATAGTCATCTGAAATAGGTCTCACAGACCTTCAGAAGCTGGTCTAAGATTCTTTTCTGGGTTAACAGAGTCATTGTGACTACTTTAGACTTGTGTTTAACTTTGTAAATTAACAAATTCAAGCAAAACCCAGCTGAGATACGCAACTGAGGATGTAGTATGGAAAGCACATTCTACAGAAAATGTGTCTATAATATTTACATTAGTGAGTAAAATTCACAATGCCACATGAACCAGAAATGCTCAATTTCTTCCCCAGGGTTTTGTCTCTTACTGGACTGCCTTTATACGAGTTTAGGCGCAGTTGGATATTCTTTGTATGTGCTTATAAGTACGCAAGCCTCTAAGAGCTCTTCAGTCATTCTTCTCCTCAGTCTGGCTTTCAATATTCCTCAAGTGAGAAAAATTTGTTTCACATGTAACCTGAGCACACAACAACATCCAAATAATTTTTGGAGGCAATGAAATGTTGTAATAAGCACTGCCAGAAAGTTAACAGCATCCATAAACATTACCTGTGCTTGCTGTACATTTGCATCATTGACAGAATTCATCTGCATCAAGAAATGTTTTAGCAATACTAATGTAGCGTTATAACTCTAAATGCATTCAGCTTTCCTTGCCTGTAAATAGAAATAGAAAGTGCTAAGTTAGAAAGCTTAATGGCTGGCTGCAGAATTGGATCCTTTTTTCTCCACCATCTTATTTTTCTTCAATAGAGACTTGATTTTTGGTGAATTTACTTCTGGGTGAGACTCATAAAAATTCATATTAATAGTGAGAATTTTGCATTTTCCCCAGCTCTCTGGGGATTTCCAGCCACAGAGAGAACATTGCCAATTTTCTGTCTTTTTCAGCATGTTGTCTGCCACTAGTGAATCACAGAGCCTGAACACAATTTCCCTCTAAGGCTGCATTTGCTGCTGCTGAAGTTTTGGGAAATATCAGGCTTGAAAATAAGTAATTTTACATGAGCTTGTATTCTACTACCTGAGACCAGGTTCTTTTTTTTTGTTTTTACCCCCTGCATCTCTCTTCAAAATACTGAATATTAGTTTAGAAGTTCAAGAAATGAAACATCTTCTAGTGACAGTACGAAGCCTATCAGTGGCCCCAAAATCAAGTCACAAGAGCTGCAGCACTTGCAGACTTGTTTAGAGAATTCCTTTCATTTGTAGTACAGTAGAAATGTAATCTCCCATTAGGGAAAATGCTTCATCAGTTTCATATTTTACATGGATATTGCTGCAAACCTCTTGTGTACCCATTCTATAGAGAAATAAAATGTTCCTAAATATCTATTGGTAACAATTGATGTATGCTTTGATGAAAGACTTTGTAACATCTATGGGTACAGCCCTGGGAGTACTGCTAAATACACACTTATACTTAATGAAGTTTTTATGATTATGAGGTAAACCAAAAATCTATTCCTATGTCTGTATTATATTTAGTACCATTGGATAAGTGTATATACATCTTCAGTTAATTCAATATCAGCTGAATATAATCCTGCTCTTTTGTCATTGCTGATTTCTCAATTAGCCTGATGACATTGCCAGTATTATCTTTCACTGTTGATTCGGAAATGTACTCTGTAAGAACTTCTCCCTTTATTTGGACAGATGGCATTTAACCATTTATTGATGATGAAACTCACAAAGGAGCACTAAGTTTGGCTTTTTCTTCCCTCCTATTTCTGGGACAGTCCCAAATGCCTGAATGGAGCAGCATAAGCATCTGGCCAGTTTTTTTCTAATTACACTTGCATTCACTCTTAGAGAAGATGGGGCTAAGTAGGGAGGCAGATGGAGAAGGGTGGAAGGAATGAAGTTACTAGAACTTAGTTAAGTTCCTTGGAATAATGGCAATAGTACTTATTCAATCCCTAATATTGGCCAAATGTCAAAACCAAGAGTAACCATTTTCCCTGTTCTTTAGGAAAATATGTGTTCTATTAAAATGCCAACATATCTTCTCCACAGTCTGTAATACAGGTGAAATGGGCTTCTTATGCACACTAGACCCCAAGACTCTCATCACTGCCATCTCACCTTGGTTCAAGTCCTGCCTCTTCTCTTTTCTAACTCTGTGACCTTGAGGCAAGTCACCTCACTTCTCTAAACTCTTTCCCATAAATAAAATGTAAGAAATCACAATACCTATTGCTCTGGGCTGCTGTTACACTCAAAATCAAGTTGAGAGAAGAGACACTACAAAGTTCTTTACAATGCATGCAGACTCCTAAGCAATTTATAAATGTAAGGTGATGTTCTCTACAATATTGTGATAGCATAAGTTCATGTGGTTGCTGGAGAAGCTGCAAGATCTCAAAGTGCTTCATGATTAATAAAGACACTTTTGACTATATGCAGTATAATTCAGCAGTAAGTATAGTGCATTATGTTCTGATTCCTTTAAGCATGCATCTTCCGTGCATGTGGTACCTATCTATCAGGCAAAGAATTTGGCTAATGAGCAACTCCAACTCCCAATCACACTGAATAGAAGGTTTAACCAACTCCTTTGACACAAGGCTGGGTTCACCCCCTCATCTAAGTGTCTGTACTATTCTCCCAGGCATCAAACAACTCCAGTTGACATGTAGACTTCTTCCTGATTCCCCAGATGAAATTACATTTTTACATGCACAAGAGAAAAGAAATAGAATATGTATGTAGCATGACTCTTTTACTACATGCAAACAACCAACTGGCAGCTAATTAATTGGCTCTTAGCCGTTCAAAATCTAGAGCCCATCTAGCAATAGAATTGTATCTCCAGGGACTCACAGATATATACTGGAAGACAATTATCTCAAGCCATGGCTAAACAATTTCATTCCAGTTATTTTCCACATAAATATTTTCACCCAATTCCAACATGAATAGCCAACTCAAAATCCATTGTCCTTGCTTGTTTATGTATATAGTGTATCTGTGACAAACATTTCACAGAAGAGATACGAACTTGTATCTGTTCTCATGAAGTATTGTTGCCAAATGTTATTCTATGTTTCTCCTCACAATGACCTGAGAAGGACTAGGCAAGATAGGTCCTACCCTTTTCCTTTGCTAAATGATGAGACTCAGACATAGAAGGTTATTTATTTATTTTATTGAATTTTTCCATTACCATTTACTCCCCTTATACATCCCTTCTCCACAATCACCACACTATTGTCCATGTCCATTACTCCTTTTCTCTTTTTGCTTCATCCTTCAACCCCCTCACCACCTTCCCTTAGCTGTTCTCTCTTCTCTATGAGTCAGTCTTTGTTTTGCTTGATAGTTCAATTTGTTCATTAGATTCCACTTATGGGTAAGATCATGTGATATTCAACTTTCTCTGACTGGCTTATTTCACTCAGCATAATGTTCTCCGGGTCCATCCATGCTGTAACAAAGGGTAAAATTTTCTTCTTTTTTACATTAGAGTAGTATTCCATTCTGTAAATGTCCCATAGTTGTTTTATCCACTCATCTACTGATGGACACTTGGGTTGCTTCCATATCCTGGCAATTATAAATAACACTGCAATGAACATAGGGGTGCTTATGCTCTTTCAAATTATTGTTCTGAGTTTCTTTGGATACATTTCCATAAGTGGGATTGCTGGAACAAAAGGCAGATCCATTTTTTATTTTTTTTGTGGTATCTCCATACTGTTTTCCACAGTGGCTGCACCAATCTGCATTCCCACTGATAGTATAAAAGCGTTCTCCTTTCTCTACATCCTTGCCAGCACTTGCTGTTTATTTATTTATTTATTGATGATAGCCAATTTGACAGGTGTGAGATGATATCTCATTGTGGTCTGAATTTGCATTTCTCTGGTTATTAGTGACATTGAGCATTTTTTCATATGTCTATGAGCCATTTGTATGTCTGCCTTGGAAAAGTGTCTATTCAGGTCCTTTGTCCATTTTTAAATTGGGTTGTTTGGGGGGATTTGGTATTGAGTTTTGTAAGTACTTTATAAATGTTGGACATTAACCCTTTATCAGATGTATCAGCAAATATATTCTCGCACTTTGTGGATTGTCTTTTTATTTTATTGATGTTTCCCTTTGCTGTGCAGAAACTTTTTAATTTAATGTAGTACCATTTCTTCATTTTCTCTTTTTTGTTTTCCCCATTTTGTTTTTTAAAATACTTTTGATTTTTATTGTTGTTCAAGCACAGTTTTCTGACTTTCCTCCCCACTCCTCCCGACCACCGCAGCTTTCCCCCCTCCCCTTTTCTACCCCACCTTGTTACTCTCCATGTGTCCTTTATAGTTGATCCTGTAACCCCTTCACCATTTTACTCCATTATCCCCTCCCCTCTCCCTTCTGGTTACTGCCAGCTTGCTCCCAATTTCAATGTCTTTAGTTATATTTTGCTTGTTTCTTTGTTTTATTGATTATGTTCCAGTTAAAGGTGAGATCATATGGTATTTGTTTTTCAGCATCTGACTTATTTCATTTGGCATAATACTCTCCAGTTACATCCATGCTGTCACAAAGGGTAGGAGCTCCTTCTTTCTTTCTGCTACATAGAATTCCATTGTGTAAATGTATTATAGTCTTTTGATCCATTCACTAATTGATGGGCACTTAGGCTGCTTCCAGCACTTGGCTATTGTAAATTGTGCTGCTATGAACATTGGGGTACATAGATTCTTTTGCATTGTTTCAGACTTCTTAGTATATAATACTAGCAGTGAAATTACTAGGTCAAAACACAGTCCCAGCCCTGGCTGGTGTAGCTCAGTGGATTGAACATGGGCCTGCGAACCAGAGGATCGCAATTTGATTCCCAGTCAGGGCACATGCCTGGGTTGCAGGCCAGTTCCCAGCAGGGGACGCACGAGAGGCAACCACACATTGATATTTCTCTCCCTGTCTCCTTACCTTCCCCTCTAAAGATAAATAAAATAAAATCTTTAAAAAACAAAAATGAAAAAAACCCACAGTTCCATTTTTAGTTTTCTGAGGGAATTCCATACTGTTTTCCATAGTGGTTGCAACAGTCTGCATTCCCACCAACAGTGCACTAGGGTTCCCTTTTCTCCACAACCTCTCCAATACTTATTGTGTGTCAATTTCTTTATGATGGCTATTCCCACCAGTGTGAAGTGGTATATAACTGTGGTTTTGATCTGCATCTCTCTGATGGCTAGTGATACTGAGCATCTTTTCATATGTCTCTGGACACACTCAATATGTCCTTCTTGGAGAAGTCTCCGCTCAAGTCCTTTGCCCATTTTTAAAAATTGGGTTGCTTGTCTTCTTAGAGAGGAGTCATGTGAGTTCTTTATTTTAGAGATCAAACCCTTGTCTGAGGTATCATTGGAAAATATGTTTTCCTAAATGGTTGGTTCTTTTTTCATTTTAATGATCTTTTCTTTAGCCATATAGAAGGTTTTTATTTTGATGAGATCCCATTTCTTTATTCTTTCCTTTATATTCCTTGCTCTAGGGGACACATCAGTGAAAATACTGCTGAGTGCAATATGTGAGATTTTCCTGCCTATGTTCTCCTGAAGGACTTTTATGGTGTCTCGACTTATATTTAAGTCTTTTATCCACCTTGAATTTATTTTTGTGTGTGATGTAATTTGGTGGTCAGATTTCACTTTTTTGCATGTGGCTGTCCATATCTCCTAACACCGTTTGTTGAAGAGGGTATTTTCACTCATTTTATGGTACTGCCCCCTTTGTCAAATATGAATTGACTGTAGAGACTTGAGTTTATTTGGGGGCTCTCTAATTTATTACTTTGGTCCATGTGTCTGTTCTTATGGCAGTACCAGGCTGTTTTGATTACAATAGCCTTGGAATACAGTTTGATATCAGGTATTGTGATCCCTCCTACTTTGTTCTTCTTTCTCAAAATTGCTGCAGCTATTTGGGGTCATTTATGGTTCCATATAAATTTTTAAAGTGTTTGTTTTACATCTGTGAAATATGCATTGGTACTTTAATAGGTACTGCATTGAATCTATAAATTGCTTTGGGTAGTATGGACATTTTGATGATGCTAATTCTTCCGATTCATGAACACAGCATATGTTTCCCTTTGTTTGTGTCTTCCTTGATTTCTTTCATCAGTGTTGTGTAGTTTTCTGCATACATGTCTTTTACCTCTTTAGTTATGTTTATTCCTAGGTATTTTATTTTTCTTGTTGCTATATCAAATGGGACATTTTCCTGATTTCTTTTTCTGATATTTCATTGTTGGCATACAAAAATGCCTTTGATTTCTGAATATTGACTTTGTATCCCACTGTTTTTGCCAAATTCATTTATTCAGTTGAGCAGTTTTTGGTGGAGTCTATAGGATTCTCTGTATACAGTATCATGTCATTTACAAACAATGACAGTTTTGTTTACTCTTTTCCAATTTGAATGTCTTTTATTTCCTTTTCCTGTCTGATTGCTGTGACTAGAACTTCCAATACTATGTTGGATAAAAGTGGTGATAGTGAACAACCTTGTCTTGCTCCTGATCTTAGTGGGAAAATTTTTAGTTTTTGCCCATTGAGTATGATATTGGCTGTAGGTCTCTCATATATGACTTTTATTAGGTTGAGGAATTCTCCCTCTATTCTTACTTTGCTGAGTTTGTTGTTGTTGTTGCCATAAATGGGAGCTGTACCTCATCAGGTATTTTTCCACATCTATTGATATGATCATGTGATTTTTGTCTTTTGTTTTATTTGATGTCTTACATTTATTGATTCATGAATATTGTACCATCATTGCATCCCTGGGATGAATCCCACTTGGTCGTGGTGTATGATCTTTTTGATGTATTGTTGGATGTGATTTGCCAATATTTTGTTGAGGATTTTAGTGTCTATGTTCATCACTGATATTGGCCTGAAGTTTTCTTTCTTTGTTATGTCTTTATCTGGTTTGGGGATTATGATGATGCTGGCTTCATAAAAAGAGTTTGGGAGTCTTCCATCTTCTTGGATTTTTTTGAATATTCTGTGAAAGATAGAGGTTAGCTCTTCCTTAAATGCTTTGTAGAATTATCCTGTGAAGCCATCCAGTCTAGGGCATTTGTGTGTTGGAAGTTTTTTTATTACTGCTTCAATTTCGTCAGTTGTTATTTGTCTGTTCAGGCTTTCTGCTTCTTCTTCATTCAATTTTAGAAGATTATTTTTTTTCTAAAAATTTACATAGTTCACCTAGGATTTAAAATTTGGGGGCATATAGTTCTTTACAGTAATGTCTCACAATCCTTTGTATTTCTGTGGTATCGGTTGTAATCTCTCCTCTTTCATTTCTGTTTGTGTTTCTTTGGGTCTGCTTTTTTTTTTTTTTACTTGATGAGTCTGCTTAAAGGCTTGTCAATTTTGTTTATCTTTTCAAAAAAATGACTCCTGGATTTATTGGTCCTTAGAATTCTGCTTTTAGTCTCTATGTCATTTAATTCTGCTCTGATCTTGGTTATTTCCTTCCTTCTACTTTCTCTGGGCTGTCTTTGTTGTTTTTGTTCAGTTCTTGAAGGTGTAGGGTTAGGTTGTTTGTTTGAAATGTTTCTTGTTCAGGTAGGCTTGTATCTCTGTGAACTTTACTCTGAGGACTGCCTTCTTTGTGCCCCATAAGTTTTGGACTGTTGTTAGTTCATTTTCACTTGTTTCCAGAATTTTTAAAATTTCTTTCTTGATCTCATTCTTGAGCCATTCATTGTTTAATTGCATGCTATTCAATCTCCATAAGTTTGAGGGTTTTTGAGTTTTTCCCTTGAGGTTGGTTTCTAGTTTCACTCCCTTGTAATCAGAGGAAATTTTTGATATTTCAACTTTCTTTAACTTGTTGAAGCTTGTTTTGTGGTCTATCTTTGAAAATGCTCCATGTGCATTTGAAAAGTGTATATTTTGCTTCTTTGGGATGAAGGGCTCTGTATATGTCAGTTAAGTCCATTTGATCCAGGACTTTGTTCAATGCCACAATATTTATTGATACTTTTTTTTGGAAGATCTATCCATTTTTTACAGTGGGGTGCTGAAATACCCTACTATGATTGTGTTGCTGCCAATAACTTTCATGAAGTCCTCCAAGATTTTCTTTGTGTATTTGGGTGCTCCTATGTTGGGTGCATATATATTTACAATATTTATGTCTTTTTGATGGATTCTTCCCTTGAGTATTATAAAGTGACCTTCTGGGTCTCCTATTATGACCTCCTTTTTTTAAAAGTGTCTCTTTTGTCTGATATGAGTATTGCTAGCCTGGCTTTTTTTTTTCCTGTTCATTTGCTTTGAATATTTTTTTCTAGCCCTTCGCTTTCAGTCTGTGTAAGTCTTTTGTTTTGACGTGGGTCTCATCAGCATAATATGTTTGGATTATGATTTCTTATCCATTCAGCTATTCTATGTCTTTTGATTGGAGAATTTAATCCATTTATGGTTAAGGTTATTATTGATAGGCACATATTCATTGCCATTTTTTTGTACCTATGGTCCTCTCTCTCTCACTCTTTTTCTTCTTTTTCTGAAAGCAGTCCCTTTAGCATGTCTTGCAGAGCTGGTTTCGTGGAGGTATATTCTTTTGGACTTCTTTTGTCTGGGAAACTCCTTACTTGGCCTTCCATGTTAATTGGGAGCCTTGCTGGATAAAGCAGTCTTTGTTTCAGGCCTTTGGTTTTTATTATTTGGAATATTTATTGCCATTCTCTTCTGTCTTGGAGTATTTTCATTGAGAAGTCAGTTGCTAGTCTCATTGGGGCTCTCTTGCATGTTACTTCCTGTTTTTCCCTTAATGCCTTTAAGATTCTCTCTTTGTCTTGGAATTTTGCCATTTTAATTATGATGTGTCTTGAAGTGGGTCTATTTGGGTTCCTCTCGATTGGAACTCTGTGTTTCCTGAATTTGTGTGACTTTTTCTCTCAACAAATTAGGGAAGTTTTCCGTAATTACTTTTTCAAATAGGTTTTCTATCCCTTGCTCTTCTCCTTCTGGTACCCCTTTTAGATGGATATTATCATGTTCCATGTTATCTTGCAGCTTCATTACCACCTGTTTGTTCTTTCTGAGTCTCTTTTCCTGTTCTTGCTCTTTTTGGGTGTGTTTTTTTTTTCTGCCTTGTCCTCCAGCTTGCTGATTCAATCCTCTGCTTCATGCAACCTGTTTATAATTCCTTTTAGCGTGATTTTTATTTCTGAGATTTTATTGTCCATTTCTTCCTGGTCTTTGTTTATAGTTTCTATTTCTTTTTTCATACTGTTGCAGTTATCATTCAGTTCCTTGTACTTGTCTGTGAGTTCCTTGACCATCTTTATAATCATTACTTTTTTATTTTAATTGTTGTTCCAGTACAGTTTTCTGCTTTTTACTCCCATCCCAGCCCACCCCCCAGCCTTTCCGACCTCCCTCCCATTTCCACCCCCCCTTGTTTTTGCCCATGTGTCTTTTATACTTGTTCCTGCAAACCCTTCCCCTTTCCCCCTAAGATCCTCTCCCCTCTCTCCTCTGGTCACTGTCAGCCTCTTCTCTATCTTGAATTATATATCTGATAGTTTTTATACCTCTGTTTCATTTACCTTTTTTAGTGGGGAGTCTTCCATTCCTTTTGATTGCATATTCTTTTTTTGTCTCCCCATTTTAGGTGACTCTTTTTGTTTGTTTCTGCAATTCCTGATGTTTCACTTTGCTAGCTGTCTCTGTAGGGTGAACTTCTATGGCACAAATTCTGTGGGGTTCAGTGGTGTGGTCTCCTTGATCTCCTTGTCTGGGCACTGTAGATTTGCCCTTTTTTCTATTTGTATGGGCTCTGTTGTTGTACTGAGTTTTTACCTTTTGGTGGTTGCTTTGTTGGTGGTTTCTCTCCTCCAGCAGGTATACCGATGTTCAGAGCCCCCAATTATTCTTGTATGTGATCCTGCTCATTTTTTATTTTGTTTCCCCTGCCTGGGGAGATATATCTGATAAAATATTGCTATGAGCAATGTCCAAGATTTTGTTGCTTATGTTTTCTTCTGTATTTTTTAAGGTTTGAGGTCTAAAAATTTAGTCTCTAATCCATTTTGAGTTTGTTTTTGTATGTGGTATAAGAAGGTAGTCTAGTTTAATTTTTCTGCATATATCTGTCCAATTTTACCAATGTCATTTATTGAATAAACTACCTTCAGCCTACTGTATGTTCTTGTTTCCTCTGTTAAATATTAATTAACTTTAAAGATGTGGGTTTATTTCTGGACTCTCTGTTCTGTTCCATTGATCTATGTGTCTATTTTTTATGCCAGTACAATGCTGCTTTGATCATTGTAGCCTTATATTATGGTTTCATATTTGATAGTGTGATTCTTCCAACTTTGTTCTTCTTTCTCAGGATCACTGTCACTATGCGGGGCCTTATGTGGTTACACTGAAAATTTTGAAATATTTGTTCTAGTTGTGTTAAATATGTCATTGGGATCTTGGTAAGAATTAAACTGAATCTGTAGAAGGCTATTTCTTAAAGTAATACAGATGATTAGTGAGATTTCTAGACCTAGAACTAATGTTTTCTAATTCCTAGTGCTCTTTCTAGATGCTGATGTGTAAACATTTGGTTTCATATGTCTAAAAAGAAAGGGCATCATAAATAGCAAAATCAATAAAATATACTTCATATTTTTTAAAAAGAAAGGGAGTTGTAGTCAATATAAGTGATCAGAAACAGAAGAGATATCAGAATGGCCATCTCAGGACCCCCATCTCACTGAACCATCAACATGCAACACTTCCAAGACAAATTCTTTGATCTTCTCAATGCAAACATTGACTGTCCCATTGCATGGAAAGAAACACTCCAGAGGGATTGAGCAAAAAGAAGAAAGGACACATGGATACAGGCAACAGTGTGGTGATTTTCAGAGGTACAAGGGACTAAATGGTAATGGAAAAAATACAATAAGGTTTAAATTTTTTAAAGAGAAGCACTCCATATTAACAGGACCATTCTTTTACATCCATCAAAAATGTTAAGGTTAATCTTCTTCTCCCCCTGAATGTCAGCTTCTGCTGACTCCAATCTGAAATTTATCAACCTGACATCAGAATCACAATGTGTATTCCCTACAACATTATTGTAAACTCACCCATTTCCTCAACCTTCTGGCTTCCCTTCAGGAACAAGCAGGAGAAAAATTTCACTGCAAAGAGAAGATCTTATATCATTTATTAGAAGTCATGGCATTTAAAAGAATATCAAAGGTAAACAGGGGAGTGCTTAAATTGCTTGTATTTTTTCCATTATCTCCTGGGCTGCATTTCTCATGAGTCCACCTATTTCTCAGAAAGCTATTTTTGTTGTTTTGATATAAGGAGTATGCATGTAGGACTATGAACTTTTGCCCTGGAAAGGAGTTGCAAATAAGTCAGTCTTGCTATTAAGCCACAAACATTGTAAGTCAATTCTCTCCAGCCTTTATAATTACTGAAAATAATTATCCAATAATAAGATCTTTCTCCCTCTTTGTGTTTGGACTGATCATACTAGAAAGTGCTCAGGCAAATTCAAAGTCTAACCATTGCTTTATTCAAAGTGAGAGAGAACAGTAAACTGGGGGGAGGAGAGCACAGGAGCACCAAGAAGAACTGGAGTGATTTAGGACCACCCAGGAAATTTCTCACCTCAGAAATAAAATCAATTTCCTAATGTCTGTTTCCATATTTTAAGGGCAAAGCAAGAATAATAGCTCTTGTGTGTCCCAGTTGAATCATCAGCTCTCCCTAAACTGAAATAGGTAGCACTTTGGACAGGTCAATGACGGTAATTTTCTTGCCAGAAAGAGACCACTTGCTTCCATGGCAATTCCCAATAAGGGATCCCAAAGGTCATCAGTTGCAACTGTAAATCCAAACTACTGTTCTCTAGTATGCAACTCATTGCAATTACTCATGGGATGTTTCATCGCTGGAACCTAAATTCCATCCCTTGTTTTCTTCTTAATGATCTTTTCTAAGTAAAATTTACAGAGGGAAGTGCACAAATCTTAGGGGTATACCACTCAATGAGTTTTTACAAATGCACACACCAGGATAACCCATGCCTTTATTAAGATATGCAAGGTCTGTCCAGAAGTTATCCAGCCATGTAAAAATGAAAAAACACATACATTTGTTGAATAAGATACAAGATACAAGAAACGTTGTACATAGGACAATGATGCCTCAATCCTGTTTAAAGTAGGCATCTTGGAATCTTACACAGTTCTCCCAATTGCCATCAACTTTCCTGTCATATTTTCCCAAATCTCAGCGATGGTCTAAAATCCCTTCCCTTACAAAAGTGGTTTTAGTTTTGGGAAAAGCCAGAAGTTGTAGGGTACCAAATCTGAGCTGTAGAGGGCTGAGTCACCTGGGTGATTTGATGCTTTGCCAAGAAACTCTGCATGAGATGTGATGCATGAGTGGGCACATTGTCATGAGGAAGCTGCCAATCACCAGTTGCCCATAGCTGCAGCCTTCTGAGTCATCCAAATAGTTTCTGTGGAAGAATGTTCAAGTTTCATGCAAAATATGATGCAGATGTGCTACTCTAATGGCTCAGTCATTTTGAATGTGGCAACACCACACAGTACACATGCTCACTCAGCAGTGTCTACCACCCCCACTGACTAGTACAGTAAAGTCATCATTGTTCATGTATGCACATTCCAGTCAACTCTTCTTGGCTGCCAGGCTACATTTATGTCATGCAAACCATTCTTGTTATGTTAACAAGGGCTGGACTTTTTCCAGACAGGCCTTTTAGAACCTTTTAATCTCCCTAGAAAGTTCCCTCTGTAGTCAACACACAAACATGCACATCACTCTCAGAGGTAATCCCTGGTCTGATTGATCTCACCATAGCCTATTCTACTACTTTTTGTAAATGAAACATAATATATATATTTATTGCTGAGTAGAATTCCAACTCATGACTACACAACAGTGTTATTATCCCTTCACAAGATGAGGGACATCTGAGTTGTTTACGGTGAAGATAAGAAAGTTTGTATAGGAGAAAAACTGGGCTGATGTGCAGAGGAATGCAGTGGATAGCCAACGGGGACCCAGCATATAGGAAGGCAGGACTCCAGAGAGTGTAGTGGACACTGAATGACCAGAGGTTGAGGAGAGGAGACAACCACAGATCACCAAGGTATGAAGGAACAGCGCAGAGGCTGTGGCAGGCCATATGCCAGGACATGCCAGGGCCCTGGCCAGGCCGCCTTGGTCTCAGAGAGCCTATGGCGGGCAACATCAACCTTGGGAGAGAATTAGTCACCGGCACCCTTCCTATCCAGCAGGGTGCAGATTGGAAAACACCAGGAGTGATCGGTTTGCCTGTAGTGGCAGAGAGAGGAGTGGGCATTATGAAGCCAACCAGAGAGCTCGGATAACCAGTGGAGTCAGGCTGCAGTTGCTGCCTTGGGAGAACTAAGAGTCGCCCGTGTGTTCCCTGTAGGACCAGACCAGAGCCAGGTCTGCCACAGACCCTTGAACCCTCAAGCTACTAGCAAGGCCCCTGGAAGAGAGCCAGTCACCAGATCCCTCCCTATCCAGCCAGGCACTGGCTGAGAAGCGCCAGGAGACAGGCCATGGTTGCCGGCTTGGGAGAATTGGAAGTTGCCCTGTGTGTTCAGCCACAGCACTGGGAAAGGTCCAAGCCCAAGCCTCCAAGACCAGGAAAGCCTGGCTAGGAGTGCGCGCCCTCATGCCAGGCCAGGGCTGGGATGCCTGGGGAAAAATCTCCTCTCAGTGGGGCGCTAGAGAGCGGCACCAGTCTGGATATTGGGAGGGCACTGGTAAGACCAGCTGAGTTCACCGAGAGGAGAGAGGCCACACTAATAGCCCCTCAGGCTGCTGCAGCTAGTGAGACCAGAAGAAAAGGTTTGACCACCTGGAAACTACCAAGAGGAGTAGGTGGAAGCAAAGAACACCAAGATACCTGCAGGAGACTGTGCCACTGAATTTCACAGGCATCCTAACACAGAAGCTCACACCATAAAACCAGGGAACCAGAACAGATCAATTTAAGAAGCTGAGGCCAACAAGAAGGGCAACACAAACAATGCGAAGACAAAGAAACAATCCCCAAATGAAAGAAAAGGAGGAAGCCTCAGAAAGAATGTTAGATGAAATAGAGGCAAGTCAACTATCAGATATTGAATTCAAAGCACTGGTTATCAGGAAATTCAAAGAACTTACTATGAGCTACCAGAAACTACAGGGGAGCTAAAATGAACTCTCTGTAAACTATACCAACATGAAAAAGGAAATAGAATCCATCAACAAAGGCAAAGAGGAAATGAAGAATACAATTTTGGAACTGAAGAACACAGTAGAAGGTATGAAGAGTAGGATGGATGAGACAGAAGACCACATAAGCGAGATCAAAAACAGGGTAGAAAGAATCTCCCAGATGGACCAAGTAATGGAAAAGAGAATCAGAAAGAATGAGAAGAGTTTAAGAGAAATGCAAGATAATATGAAACGTAATAATATCTCAATAATAGGAATACCAGAAGGAGAAGAAGAAGAACAAGGGATAGAAAACCTATTTGAAAGAGTAATGATGGAAAATTTTCCTAAGTTGAGGAGAGATAAAGTCACACAAATCCAGGAATCGCAGAGAGTCCCAAGTAGGTGGAACCCAAAGAGGCCCACTTCAAGACACATCATCATTAAAATGGCAAAACTCCAAGACAAAGAGAGAATCCTAAAGGCAGCAAGGGAGAAAAAGGAAGTAACATACAAGGGGGCCCCAATAAGGTTGGCTACTGACTTCTCAATGAAAACAGTCCAAGCAAGAAGAGAATGGCAAGAAATATTCCAAGTAATGAGGACCAGAGGCCTACAACCAAGCCTACTTTACCCAGCAAGGCTCTCAATCAAAATAGAAGGCCAAATAAAGAGCTTCCAAGACAAAAGAAGTCTAAAAGAATATGCCTCCACCAAACCAGCTCTACAAGAATTACTAAAAGGGCTGCATTAAGGAAAGGAAAGAAAAGAAAGAGACAGAGAGGAACCCTGGTACAAAATGGCAATGAATACGTACCTATCAATCATAACCTTAAACATAAATGGATTAAATGCTCCAATCAAAAGGCATAGAATAGCTGACTGGATAAGAAAGCATGACCCACACATATGCTGCCTACAGGAGACCCACCTCAGGACAAAAGACCATCACAGACTAAAAGTGAAAGGCTGGAAACAAATTTTCCAAGCAAATGGACAAGAAAAAAAAGCCGGGGTAGCAATTCTAATATCAGACAAAATAGACTTCAAAAAAAGGGCCATAAAGAGAGACCCAGAAGGTCACTTCATATTGCTCAAGGGAAGAATCCAGCACGAAGACATTAACATCATAAATATATATGCACCCAACATAGGAGCACCCAAATATATAAGAAAAATCCTAGAAGACTTCAAGAAAGATATTGACAGCAACACAATTATAGTAGGGGATTTTAACACCCCACTGTCAAAAATGGACAGATCTTCCAAACAAAATATCAACAAAGATATAGCAGCATTAAACGACACTCTAGAAGAAATGGACTTGACTGATATATATAGAGCGCTTCATCCCAAAGAAGCTAAATACACATTCTTTTCAAATGCACATGGAACATTTTCAAAGATAGACCACATGGTAGGACACAAAATGAGCCTCAACAAATTCAAGAAAATTGAAATCATACCAAGCATTTTCTCTGACCACAAGGGACTGAAATTAGAAACTAACCCCAAAAGGAAAAAACCCAAAACACCCAAAATCATGGAGACTGAATGGTATGCTATTAAACAACGAATGGGTCAAGATTGAAATTAGGGAAGAAATGAAAAAGTTTCTGGAAACAAATGAAAATGAACTCACAACAACCCAAAACTTATAGGACACAGTAAAGGCAGTCCTGAGAGGGAAGTTCATAGCAATATAGGCTTACCTAAAGAAAATAGAAACATTTCAAATAAACAACCTAACCTGACGCCTGCAAGAACTCAAAGAACAACAACAAAAACAGCCCAGAGCAAGTACAAGGAAGGAAATAACCAAGATCAGAGCATAATTAAATGACATAGAGACTAAAAGCACAATTCTAAGGATCAATGAATCCAGGAGTTGGTTTTTTGAAAAGATAAACAAAATAGACAAGCCTTTAAGTAGGCTCATTAAGAAAAGAAGAGAGAGGGCCCAAATAAACACAATCAGAAATGAAAGAGGAGAGATTACAACTGATACCACAGAAATAGAAGGGATTGTAAGGAATTACTATGAAGAACTGTATGCCAAGAAATTTGAAAACCTAGGTGAAATGGACAAATTTATAGAAAAATACAATCTTCCAAATCTCAATGAAGAAGAAATAGAAAGCCTGAACAGACCAATAACAGCTAATGAAATTGAAGCAGTAATCAAAAAACTCCCATCACACAAAAACCCTGGACCAGATGGTTTCTCAGGAGAATTCTACAAAGCATTTAAGGAAGAGCTAACCCGTATTCTTCACAGACTATTTCAAAAAATCCAAACTGATGGGTAACTCCCAAACTCTTTCTATGAAGCGAGCATCATCCTAATTCCAAAACCAGATAGAGACACAACAAAGAAAGAAAACTTTAGGCCAATATCACTGATGATCATAGACACTAAAATCCTCCAAAAATATTGGCAAATCGCATCGAACAATACATCAAAAAGATCATACACCACGACCAACTGCGATTCATCCCAGGGGTGCAAGGATGTTTCAATATTCGTAAATCAGTAAATGTAATACACTATATAAACAAAAGCAAAGACAAAAACCACATGGTCATACCAATAGATGCGGAAAAAGCTTTTGATAAGGTACAACACCCATTTATGATAAAGGTACTCAGCAAAGTAGGAATAGAGGGAGCATTCCTCAATATAATAAAGGCCATATATGAAAGACCTACAGCCAACATCATACTCAATGGGAAAAACGTAAAATCTTTTGCATTAAGATCAGAAACAAGACATGGTTGACCACTTTCACCACTTCTAATTAATATAGTATTGGAAGTTCTAGCCACAGCAATCAGGCAAGAAAAGGAAATAAAAGGCATCCAAATCGGAAAGGAGGAAACAAAACTGTCATTGTTTGCAGATGACATGATAGTGTACATGGAAAATCCTATAGACTCTACCAAAAAACTGTTGGAACTAATAAAGGAATTTGGCAAAACAGCGGGTCACAAAGTCAATATCCAGAAATCAAAGGTATTTTTGTATACCAACAATGAAATTGCAGAAGCAGAAATTAAGAAAAAAATCCCATTCGATATAGCAAAAACAAAAATAAAATATCTGGGAATAAATTTAACCAAGGAGGTAAAAGTACTGTATACAGAAAACTACACAACTCTGAAGAGAGAAATCAAGGAAGACATAAACAAGTAGAAACATATACCGTGTTCATGGATCGGAAGAATTAACATCATCAAAATGTCCATACTACCCAAAGCAATTTACAGATTCAATGCAATACCTATTAACGTGCCAATGGCATATTTCACAGACATAGAACAAACACTTCAAAAATTTATATGGAACCATAAATGACCCCGAATAGCAGCTGCAATTTTGAGAAAGAAGAACAAAGTAGGAGGGATCACAATACCTGATATCAAACTGTATTACAGGGCCACCGTAATCAAAACAGCTTGGTACATAAAAACAGGCACATAGACCAATGGGAGTAGAACAGAGAGCCCAGAAATAAACCCAACTCTCTACAGTCAGTTAATATTCGACAAAGGGGGCAGTAACATAAAATGGAGCAAAGATAGCCTCTTCAACAAATGGTTTTGGGAGAACTGGACAGCTACATGCAAAAAAATGAAACTCTTGCACCAACTTACATCATACCCAAAAATAAATTCAAGGTGGATAAAATACTTAAATATAAGCCGTGAAACCATTAAAGCCCTAGAAGGGAGCATTGGCAGGAAAATCTCAGATATTCCATGCAGATATATTTTTACTGATATGTCCCCTAGAGCAAGGGACATAAAGGAAAGAATAAACAAATGGGATCTCATCAAAATTAAAAGCTTCTGCATGGCCGAGGAAAACAGTATCAAGATAAAAAGAGAAGCAACAGTTTGGGAAAACATATTTACCAATGATACCTCAGACAAAGGTTTAATCTCCAAAATATACAAAGAACTCACACGACTTCACTCAAAGAAGACAAGCAACCCAACTAAGAAATGGGCAAAGGACTTAAAAAGACACTTCTCCAAGGAGGACATACAGAGGATCCAGAGACACATGAAAAGATGCTTGATATCGCTAGCTATCAGAGAAATGCAAATTAAAACCACAATGAGATACCACTTAACACCAGTCAGAATGGCTATCATAAACAAAGAAACAAACAAGTGCTGGAGAGGTTGTGGGGAAAAGGGGACCCTAGTTCACTGTTGGTGGAATTGCAGACTCGTACAACCACTATGGAAAACAGTATGGAATTTTCTAAGAAAACTAAAAATGAACGTGCCTTTTGACCCAGCAATTCCACTCTTGGGAGTATATCCTAAGAACCCTGAAACACCAATCCTAAAGAACCTATGCACCCCGATGTTCATAGCAGCACAATTCACGATAGCCAACAGTTGGAAGCAACCTAGATGCACATTGGTAAATGACTGGATCCAAAAACTATGGTACATTTACCCAACGGAATTCTTTGTTGCAGAAAGGAAGAAGGAGCTCCTACCCTTTGCAACATCATGGATGGAACCTGAAAGCCTTATGCTGAGCAAAATAAGCCAGGCGGTGAAGACAAATACCATATGATCTCACCTTTAACAGGAATCTAAACAACAAAACAAACAAGCAAGCAAAATGTGACCAAAAACACTGAAATACAGAATGGGCTGACAGTGACCAGAGGGGAGAAGGGAGAGAATCACAGAGGAAAAGGGGAAGGACTCACATGAACAAGTATGAAGGACACATGTACAATAACTAAGGTTGGGGGTGGAAACGGGAGGGAGGTGGGGAGCACTGGGGGGTGGGGCAGAGCTGGGAATACAAGACAGAAAACTGTACTTGAACAAGAATTAAATAAAAATAAAGATAAAAAAATGAAAGCTTGTATAAATGTTCTTTCACAAGTGTTTTTGCAAAAACATGCTTCCATTTCATTTCTTTTGTAAAAAATGTCTAGAATGGGATTGCTGGTTCATAGGTTAGGTGTTTGTGTAGTTAAATATGAAACTGCCAGATTATGGTTGTATTATATTAAATTTCCACCAAGAGTGTATAAATACTTCAATTGGTCTGCATCTTTGCCCACACATGGAAGTCAGTCTTTTTAATTTTAGTTATTCCAGTAAATGGACAGTGGTATCTCACGCTTTTGATTTGCATTTCCCTAATGACTAATGATGTTCAGCACTTTTTCATTTGCTTATCAGTCATCTGTACTTTCTCCCATTGGGAAGTATCTGCTGAAGTCATCTGCCTATGTTTTTAAATTCTCACCTGAGTATATTTTTTACTTGATATGAGAGAGAGAGAGAGAGAGAGAAGCATTGATATGAAAGAAAAACATCAATTGGTTGCCTCCTATACACATCCTGACTGGGGATCAAAACCACAACATTTGGTGTATGGGATGATGCTCCAACCAACTGAACCATTCAGCCAGGATGTGCCCACTTTTAATTGGATTATTTGTCTTCTTATTTTTGAGTATATCAGTTCTGTATACATTCTGCATATAAGTCCTTTGTCTTAGTGTTGCAAATGTTTTCTCCCAGTCTGTGACTTGCCTATTTATTTTCTGAATGGCATTGTTTGGTGAGAAAAGGTTACAAATTTTGATGAAGTCTAGTTTATCATATTTTTTTCTTGTATGGTTTTTTTACAGAAAAAGTCAAGAATCATATGGTTTGACTCATAACACTGAAAGCTGAAAATTAACAAACAATAAAAAAGACTTAAAGGAAAAGGAAAAAAACCTTCCCAGACTTGTTTTGCTAAATGAATAGTACAGTCTCATGACAAGAAAACTAAATTTGATAGTAATGATGAATGTGATTAAAATGGTTCATCTGGACCAGTAAAAAGAGCAAAAGGAGAAACAGACAAAGAACCTACAGCAGAAAACAGCTTCTAGTTGAGATGAAGGCAGAGATAGTTATGCCTTGCCTCACTGTGCAACCATAAGGAAGAACAAAATTAACTTAAAAATGAAAAATACCCAGAACTGCCAGAAAATCATCCAGATAAACACCCAGGACTGTATGGAAGTCCAACAACCAAGGATTTAAAGAAGCTATATTCATCCAGATGGGTAGGAGGGACAGAGATGAAGAGTCAGGGCAGGAAGGACTTGCTGTGTGGGCAGCAAGCCAGGGGAGGAGAGGTGGAGAGCCAGGAGGGCAAAAGCAGCTGGATGAACAGGCAGCGCCACATTCACGTGTGTTGGATAAAAATCAGGGAGACATCTTACGAGCTAGTGAGCTCAGCCCCAGACCAGATCACACAGCCCAGGGCTCCAGCACTGGGGAAATGAAGCCATATAATCTCCGGATGTAAACCCAGTGGGGGCTGGGTTGGTGAAAGAAACCAGCAGTACATACTCAAACTCACCTGTTCTGGGAACCACAACCAGGACAGCAACTGGGGGGTGCTAGTCACATATGGGAAGGGGGGAAGTAACTGGAAATGGGGCAAGGGCCAGGAAAACCCACAGAAGTCAACCAGCAGCAGCATTGTCCCCTCTTTGACCCCTCCCCCACACAGAGCCACAGCTGCCCCACCCTGGTGAATATCCAAGGCTCTGCCCCATACCACTTAACAAGTGCCCTAGGACAGAACCAAAGTGGCTTTACCTAGTACATAGGCACAGGGAGGCTGCTGAAATCAAGAGACAAAGAAATATGGCTTGAATGAAGGAACAGAACAGAACCCCAGAAAAAGAGCTAAGAGGTATGGAGATAGCCAACCTATCAAACACAGAGTTCAAAACACTGGTGGTCAAATTGCTCAAAGGTCTCATTGAATATGGCAAAAGCATAAGGGAAGAAATGAAGGCTCTACTAAAGGAAATAAAGAAAAATCTACAGGAAACCAACAGTGAAGGAAAGGAAGAGGGATTCAAATCAATAATTAGGAACATAAGGAAGAAGGAAACATTCAACCACAACAACAAAAAAAAAACACCAAGAATTCAAGAAATGAAGAGAGTTTTAGAAGACTCTGGGACATCTCCAGAAGGGCAAACATCCAAATCATAAGGATGCCAGAAGGAGAAGAGGAAGAGCAAGAAATTGAAAATTTATTTGAAAAATAATGAAAGAAAACACCCCTAATTTGGCAAAGGAAATAGACAGACAAATCCAGGAAGCATAGAAAGTCCTAAACGAGTTGGAACCAAAGAGGTCCACACCAGGACTGTATCATACTTAAAATGCAAGCGGTTAAAGATAAAGAGAGAATCTTAAAAGCAGCAAGAGTCAGAGAATTACCTATAAAGGAGTCCCCATTAGATTATCAGCTGATTTCTCAAAAGAAACTTCGCAGGCAAGAAGGGACTTGCAAGAACTATACAAAGTGATGAAAACCAAGAACCTACAACCAAGATTATTCTATCCAGCAAAGCTATTATTTAGAATTGGAGAACAGAAGAAGTGCTTCCCAGACAAGGTAAAACTAAAGGAGTTCATCATTACGTAGTCTTTCCTATATGAAATGTTAAAGTTACTTATTTAGGAAAAAGAAGTTCAAAACTGAATATTAAAATGACAACAAACTCACAACCATCAACAATTGAATCTAAAAAGAAAAACAGACTAAGCAAACAACTAGAACAGGAATAGAATCATAGATATGGATATCATTTGGAGGGTTATCAGCTAAGAGGGAGAATGGAAGAAGAAGTACAGGGAATAAGAAGCATAATTGGTAGGTACAAGATAGACCAGGGGATGTTAAAAACAGTATAGGCAATGGAGAAGCCAAAGAACAACAGACATGAACTCAGCAGGGATCGCTGGAGGGAACAAGGGAACTGGGTGGAGGAGAACAAAGGTGGAAAAAATTGTGGCAATAGCAAATCAATAAAATATACTTTAAAAAAGCAGAAAAGAGAAAATAACTCCAGAGACTAGTAGTTTAATTTTAAAAGTTCTTATTCATTTTAATTAGCTTTTCAGCAGTTTTTGTTTTGGGAGGGTTTTAGAAAGAAAACTGAATTAGGTTCACTTCAATGTCTACTTGTAAGAAAGGACAATTTTTTGTTGTTTAGTTTGTTTTTTCTTCGTTATCCAAATGAGGGGGGGTTAATGTACAGTTGTATGTTATTTCAGATGATTCAAATATCAAATGAAATATTCTTGTACTAAATTGCCTTTGCAATATGAGCATGTATTAGTATAAATTAATAAAATATATATTACATATAAAGAGAAAAAACAAACAAAAACTCATAGACACCAGAGGGAAGGGTGTGGGGGAGTAGTAAAGGGTAAAGGCAGTCAAATGTTTGGTAACAGAAGATGATTTGACTTTGGGTGGAGTGCACACAATATAATATACAGATCATGTATCATAAAATTGTGCACTGGAAACCTATATGAATTTATTAATCAATGTTGCCCCACTAAGTTAATCTATATAAAGTAAAATATTAGAAGGTGCCATTAGAAAGTTCTTTGATATATTTATTTTATTTAATAATTTTATTGTATTTTAATTACTATTTAGTCCCCTATACTCCCTCCCCACCTACAATCACCACACTGCTAGCCATGTCTAACAGTGGGTGATTTTTTGCTGAATCTCTTCACCTCTCAACCTTCCACCTCCTGGAGCTGTCAGTCTATGAATCTGTCTCTTTTTTTATTGTTAGCTCACTTTGTTCATTAGATTCCCATGAAATGAGTGAAATCATACAGTATTTGTCTTTCTCTGACTGGCTTATTTCACTGAGCATAATATTCTCCAGGTCCATCTGTACTGTCACAAAGGGTAAAACTTTCTTCTTTTTTTACAGCCAGGTAGTATTCCACTGTGTAAATGTCAAATTTCATTTTCTGCGTTCTTCAAATCTAATCAATATTTGATTCATGTTGACTCCTCTTTAATTGGTCTTGAATCTAGCCTTTATTCTTCTTTTACTTTTGTAGAGGACCAGCTCCAAACTAGCATTATCTTTTGTCATGACTATTGCAAGGGCTCCTTGGAGATCTAAAATAGAACTCATGATCTTCACTCTCCAAACCACCCTTGCTCTTCTCCACCTCTTTGAAGGTACTACCAAATAATTAGCTACTCAAGCCAAAACCTTTATAAAAGTCATCCAGGACTTCTTTCTTTTTCTTACATCCAACCCATCACTTTTATGCACTTTTGATTTTACCTACTACTTATCTTTCAGATGCACATGCTCTTCTCTGTCTTCTCATCCACAACCTTAGCTCAAGGCACCCTAATTACAGTAGCAGCTCTTAATTGTTCTCTTCATTTCCATTCTTTCTCCCTCCATTCCATTCTCCACAAAAAAGTTAGAGTAACTTTTCCAGTTACCTATTGCTACATAAAAAAACACCCCAAAACAAAATACTTAGTGATGTAAAACAACTATTTATTTTGCTGTGCCCATAGATTTCAGAGGTAAGGATGTGAGAAAAGCACATTGGGCAAGGCTTGTCTCTGCTTCTTGATATCTGAGGCCTCAGCTGAGAAGGAACTTCAGCATCTGTGGACTAGAATCATCTGAAGCCTTATTCACTTGTATATCTTGTCTCTGGCCTAGGATGATTTAAAACCTGAGTCCAGCTAGCAATGTCACCTAGAGTGCCTTCACATGGCCTCTCCATGTGACTTGGGCATCCCCACAGCTTGGTAGCTTCTGGAAAGTCAGATTTCAGTTTCCAAGAATGAATGTTTAAATGCACATAATGGAAGCTGGATGGCCTTGTATGACTAACCATAAAGTCACATACTATCACTTTCCTTTTAACATACAAGTCAAAGTAGTCACTACACCTAGATTCAGAAGAAGATTACAAACCCAGCCTTTCAACAGGAGCTGTCAAAAATTCCCATCCGGCCCTGGCTGGTGTAGCTCAGTGGATTGAGTGAGGGCCTGTGAACCAGACGATCGCGGTTCGATTCCCAGTCAGGGCACATGCCTGGGTTGCAGGCCAGTTCCCGGCAGGAGCCAGTTCCCAGCAGGGGATGCATGAGAAGCAACCATACATTGATGTTTCCCTTCCTCTCTCCTTCCCTTCCCCTCTAAAGATAAATAAATAAAATAGTAAAAAAAAGAAATTAAAAAAAAATTCGCATCCGTGTTTTAAAACAATCACGGTGCCCATTCTGAACCACAAAGCAGATCATTACATTGCCTGATGAAAGCTTCCAGTCGTCTTAGAAATGATTCTCAAATGGGGACATCTCCTTCTACAGACTACCTTGGGATCACCTGAGGAGCAGTACAGCCCTCCAGAAGTTTGTACTCACTAGAAGTTATAAACTCATCTAACCAATTTACTTTTATTCATGAGCACACTTCCACCAAGTGCATACAGGGCCAATACTAGCTTACATGGCACCATTGTGCACATTTTAAAGGTGCCCCTTGCTACCTCTCCATGGACATAACCTTGCTCCACTATGCATGGGCATGGTGAATGAAGCATGGGCTATCTTTAGTCCTCAGCCCTTTGCTCTCTAAGCCAGGGGCCTTGGTATATGACAAAAGCTACACAATCATGCATAATGACCCTGGGAACACAGGTCTTTCTAGGTATTCCACAAGACACAAACCTATCTGAGGGTTCTTTCCACCCCTATCACACCCTTGACTCTGCCCTTGCTCTTACATTCTATGCCCAGCACGTAGGAAACCATATCAGCTTTCTCTTCAGACATGCATCAGAGTCACCTGGAGTATAGTTATGGGTGTTGTTTAGTCTTTCCTACTAGAGTGTAAGCTCCCTGAGGCAGAGACAATGCCTCATTTGCTATCATGCAAAGAGAGAAAGCAATTGTTTGCATGCTGCAATATGATGCATCAGAGAATGCCTCTCTCCCATTATGGTGCCCAAATGCTGCAAATATCAACAGTAGAGAATTCTCTGGGTTTCTGAGTCTCTTTTAAATGCCAGCAATTCCCAGCACATCCAACTCACTCCCACTAGAGTGTTTGTGGTATATCACATTTGCCTCCTTTATGTGAATACTTTAGCCATGGGATAAAAGGAGAACAACACCAAAAAAGGAGAATGGAAATAAAAGCTTACAGGATAATTTCAACATGTTTTTTCCCTGTACATTACCAGCACCCTACTATGGCAGAACAGTCCAGACTGGCTACATTAGAAAATGTTTCATATTCAGAATGCCCCATTTTATTCCTTTTCTCCACAGATGCTACTCACAAACACACACACATACACAAAAGAAACATAAAATAAAGCTATTCAAGGCCTTAAAATAATAATTTCTTTGTTAAAGTTCAACAATAGGAAGAAAGAAAATTTTAAACAAGATTATGGAAATTGATAACATTTTTCTGGAAAAAAAAATGGCTCTCTGCATCATAAGCCTTTGACCCAGCAATACCCCTTTTAGAAATTGATCTTGTAAAGGGGAAAATCCAGAAAAAGAATTCTGTACAATATATTAATTTATAATGGTGAATAAAACAGACAACCAAAATGTACAATAATGGAGGTTGAGTAACTAATATAAGGGAATACTATGCGGCTAATGAATGTATTTTCAAGGAACATTAAATGACATGGGGGAAATACTTATGATACAATTTAAGTTGATAAAGCAAAATACAAAACTACATGTGCTGTATGCACATGTTTTTGTTGTTTTTTGTTGTATATACTGTGCCTAGAACAGTGCCAGTCATATAATAGTGACTGGCTCAGTAAATAATCACTAAATGAGTATATATTACATATGTAATATATAATGTAGCATATATAATATGGTCATTGAATGACTAAAATAATTGATTGTTTACAATGTATATGAGCTTGATGTGAAATCCTTACATGGTATATATCCCTAATTTAATCTTTACCACAGTCCTTCTGAGACAGTTACTGGCCTTACCCCAATTTTTTACAGATGAGAAAGTGGAAAGTCTGAAAGAATAAGACACATAGTCACTAAATGGTAGAGCTAAGATTCAAATCCAGGCCATCAGATTCTGAAGCCTAAGTTGCTTAGCAATATATTAATACTTCATGCATACTTTTATACAGATACTGAAAAAGCACTGAAAGATAAAACACCAATATGTTACAAGTACTTTACCTCTGGGTAGCAGGATAAGAAGAAATTGGTATTTTCTTTTTTTGCTTTTCTTTCTTTCAAATTTCCTGCAGTAATTATGCATTGCATTTGTATTCTGATTTTTTAAATCAATTATTTTGTTTTTAACCAGCCATGGACTTCAGAGTTCTTAGAGATCAAATCCAGCCCTTGGTCCTCACCCCATGCTCAATCGTCACTTAGGGCAGTTTCATCTCCCTGCTGTCCTAGCCTAAGAATATGGTCTAACTCTCCCTTACCAAACCTACACTATTTCCAGGCTATCGGTGTAAACAATGATTTCTGGGTGAAGCTGCAGTTTACATTGTGTCCCTTTGCAACTGTCTTGCCTAGTCTCTGGTTTTCTGGCTTACTTTGGTCTAACCCCTTGTTCTGCATTTGTTACCTTGCCTCTCTACCTCCTGGCAAACCACCTTCCCCTCCATGTCTTAACCCATCTATCTCTCTCAGAACCCACAGGCTTAGTATGACATTATTGCAATGTCACTGTAACATTTGCAGGGGAGGGAGGACTCTGTGTGCAGAGTCCTTACAGCAAACGGGATTCAGGGATAAGCCACAGCAGCACTCTTTTTTCCCCCTCTGTGACTTCTTTACTTCCCTTTCAATTATAGACCACAAACTGATTACTTCACTCTAATAAGACCCTGATCAATTCTAAGGAGTTGTTTTATGATTCCTGCAGATTGTATTCCTGTTATTATTACACATCAGAGCATCACATCAGTTTTCAAAACACAAACCCACATTGATTTGCTGACTCATTCTGTGGTCTCCTATGATCCCCAGATCTTTCCATTATGTTTGCTTCTTCAGACATGGAGAGAATTGATTTCCTCTCCAGCCTACCATAAGAGGTTTCCGCTCTTTTGCCACTACCAACCTCCCTACTCCTACCCTCAATACTGATATTAGAGAAGTACAGAAAGCCACAAAATTTTGAGGCCTATTTGCTAGAGGTATGAACAACAAAAACAAAACAACAAAAGTATCACAAGCCCTTACCTACTTTCCACCAGAACTCTTTAAATTTTATTTTAAAACTTTGGACAGATGAAAATAAGGTTTCTTTTATAGGCTGTAAATCAATACAGTGGGGTAGTTACAAGGTAAAGCTATAGCATCAGAGAGATCTGGATTCAAAATCCAGCTCCAAAACCTCCTACTGGTGTGATCTTGAACAAATCTCTTTGCCTCTTAAGACTTCAGTTTTACCCTATGGTGCATTTAGACAATAGAATTATATGCAGCAGAAAAATAAAGGAGCTCCTACCCTTTGTGACAGTATGAATGAAACTGGAGAGCATTATGCTAAGTGAAATAAGCCAGGCAGTGAAAGACAAATACTATAGGATCTCACCTTTAAGTGGAACCTAATCAACAAAACAAACAAGCAAGCAAAATATAATGAAAGACATTGAAATTGGGAGCAAGCTGACAGTAACCAGAAGGGAGAAAGGAGGGGATAATGGGAGAAAAGGGTGACAGGTTTACAGGAACAACTATAAAAAACACATGGACAATAACAAGGGGGTGGGAACAGGGGAGGGAGGTGGAGAAGGCTGAGGTGGTGGGGACGGGTGGGGGGAAAAGACAGAAAACTGTACTTGAACAATAAAAATCAAAGGTATTTAAAAATTAAGTAATTAATTAATTTTAAAATGAGTTCAGTTTTACCACCTGCAAAATGGGAGTAATTATAACACAGTTATGGTATAATGTGATATGTGTAAAATTCACTGCAGGGCTTATGGGAAAATGAGTTTAGAGGCACAACACTCGAACCTTCAGCATCAACACAATTAAAAAGATATGAACCTAGTAAAAACAGTATCACAGTTTTATATGTGTTAAATGGTTAAATAATACATAAATACTATAATGAACATGGCACGTTCACAAGACCTGAAGTTTGCCATGGCAGCATCTGTTGGATGAGTTGTACCTCATAAGTTCTTGTAAAGTAATGGAAGGAGGATGATCTGAAATCAGAAAGTTTTAGCAGCAGATGTGGATGGTTGTGGTACATATCACACAGTGACAGAGATGGTAGATGTGTTAAGTGTGTGTGTCCATACAAGTGCATATGTACACATGCTTTTTGTACTCATATGAGACTCAGTTCTGCTAAGTGTGATTTTTTGTGTTCATCTAGGGTTTCTCATGAAAAAAAATCATGGATAAGCAAACACAAAGTTCATGTTATGCTCCAGTTGTTTCCTAAGATATAAATCACATTAGAACAAATTCACTTTTCAAAACGAGAGTTATAGCAGAACTGACTGTACCAACCTTCTATGCTTAGGAAAATTACATAAAATGATACCTTTAGCAAAAGACCTGGAACATACCACGCTTCCAATAAGTGATAGCTGCAGTTATCAAAACCAGCAGTAATGGCTCAAACCTAGGGGAACTTAAAATGCCTGTAGATAGAACCTGAAACTGTCTTGATGTGGGTCCTCCTTCACACATCTGATGAGAGGAAATAGAAAGCCAGTAATCTCAGCTCTGCTCAGTCACCTCTCCTAACATTTTACCTGCTAACCAACTGCCTATGACATTTGCAATTTATTCTATAAGCATATCTTATAGTCCTAGACGACCAGACAGTAGCTAAGCAGTACAGAATCTACAAGAGGAGCCAAGGGCCCTGCCTTTAGCCTAAAAGAGTGTCGTCTCTGATGATCAATGAGAAGAGTGAGACATGAGGAGGTTAGGGGTGAGCTGGTTGGAGGGTCTCTAATAGGTAGATGTTGTTAGCCCTGGGGAAGAGCAGAGACAGGATCACAGCCACTGTTTAGAGCAAATGTTAGCAAAATTATTCTTTAAAAGGCCAGATAGGAAGTTTCTAGGCTTTGCAGGCCATATTATCTGTGTTATACCTAGTCAAATTTACTATTGTAGCATGAAAATAGTCAGATCATACATACATGAATTCACATGGCTATGATCCAGTAAAACTTTATTTACAAAACATTTAGAGAGAAAGACTTGGTATTTAAGCCATAGTTTGCCAACCTCTGCTTTAGAAATTTTCTAGCTAATATAATTGGTACCATAAATGCAAGCTATTTTACATAGGTAATTTTCAAATTTTCTAGTGGCCACATTTTTAAAAGTCAAAAGAAAGAGTGTAATTAATTTTAATAGTATATTTTAACCCAATTATTAAAAATATTCTCATTTATTTTTTCTCTTAACAATTTTATTTATTTATTTTTATTTTTATTGTTGTTCAAGTACAGTTTTCTGTCTTTTATCCCCATTGCAGACCACCCCCCTAGCCCTCTCCATCTCCCTTTTATTTATACCCCCCTTGTTTTTGTCCATGTGTCCTTTATACTTGTTCCTGCAAACCCTTCCCCTTTTCCCCTGAAATCCCCTCCCTTCTCCCCTCTGCTCATGAAATAGAGAAGAGGCTGACAGGCTAAAAATATTCTCATTTCAACACATAATGAACAATTATTAATGAAATATTTTATATTTTTTATCATACCAAGTCTTTGAGATCTGTTATGGCTTGAATTGTGTCTCCACAAAAGATGTTAAAGTCCTAACCCCCAGTACCTGTGAATGTGACCTTACTTGCAAATTGGGTCTTTGCAGATGATCACATTTAGAGGAGGTCATTAGAGTGGGCTCTAATTCAATATGACTTATCCTTATGAAAAAGGATAAGGACACATAGGCAGACATACACAAAGGAAGAAGGCCATGTAAAAATTAAGGCAGAGATTGGGGTGATATAGCAGAAGCCATGAAATGACAAGGATCTCCAGAAAACCATGAGAAGCTAGGGAAGATGCATGGAACAAATTCTCCCTCACAACTCTCAAAAAGAACCAACCCTGCTGACACCTTGATCTCCGGCTTCTAGACTCCAGATTGTGAGAAAATAAATTTGTGATTCTTTGTTGCTATAACCCTAAAAAGTAAACACAAAACCTGTCTTTCTGTTTTACATTTACAAAGCAATTCAATTCATACTAATTACATTCCAAGTGCTCAAAAACCATCCATGGCTAGTGGCCACCATATTGAACAGTACAGCTTGTAAAAGAGCAATTTGGTACTCAAAAATGAATTGATTAGCTTAAGAAGAGAAAGGATTCAGGGATACAGGAAGCATGAAGATTATGTGTAAGCAAATGACTTTTTAAAAACCTTTACTTTTGGAATTCCAGCCAAGAGGGATCTGTAGGTGGAAACACCGTACCACCTCACACAACCAAACTTAAGGACAACAAAGGCTTAGAAACAAAAACACAACCAGAACAGACAGAAAATTGAACTGTATGGAAGTCTGACAACAATGAACCATTCTTCTAGACTGGTAAGAGGGGTGGAGTCAGTGGCCAGTGGTGGATAGAGGTCCCAGCAGGAAGAAGCGGTGGTTAGTAGAACTGGCTACAGGGAGGAAGCGAGCAAACCCAGTGAGACGTGAAAGGTGGCTGGCTGACTGAAGACACATATTCATGTTCACATAAACTGGGCCAAAAAAAAGGGGGCTTTGAGACAGATCATGCAACCCAGGGTCCCAGCGATGGGAAATAAAGCCTAAAAGCACCAATTGGAGAAACTTTCAGGGGTTGAGGTGCGGGAAGAGGGTCTCAGACTCACAGGACAGTTCGTTGGAGAGACCCACAGATTCCTAGAATGTACGCAAGCCCACCCACCCAGGAACCAGCACCACAAGGGCTCAATTTGCTTGTGGAAAGTGGCAGAAGGGACAGAAATCTGAGAGGGAGCAGAACAAGCACTATTGCTCCCTCTCTGACCCTGCCCCCACATACAGCATCATAGCCCAGTGACGTGGGTTGCCCCACACTGGTGAACACCTATGGCTCCACCCCTCATATGTAACAGGCCCGACCGGACCAAAACATTATGGCTCAAACACAACAGATCAAAGTCCCAGAGACAATACTTCTAAGCCACGAAGAGATAGCCAACCTATCAAATGCAGAGTTCAAAATACTGATGATCAGGATGCTCACAGAACTGGTTAATTTTGGTTGCAAATTAGATTTAAAAAATTAAGGCTATGCTAAGTGAAATGAAGGAAAATGCACTGGGAACCAATAGTGATGGAAATGAAACTGGGACTCAAATCAAGGGAGTGGATCAGAAGGAAGAAAAAACAACCAAACAAAAAGAAGGAAGAAACAAGAATTCAAAAAATGAGGAGAGGCTTAGGAATCTCCAAGACATCTTTAAATGTTCCAACATCCAAATTATAAGGATAACAGAGGGGAAGAGGGACAGCCACGAGTGGAAAACTTATTTGAACAAATAGTAAAGGAGAACTTCCCCAATCTGGCAAAGGAAATAGACTTCCAGGAAATCCAGGAAGCTCAGAGAGTCCCAAAGAAGTTGGACCCAAGAAGGAACACACCAAGGCACATCATAATTACATTAGCCAAGACTAAAATGAAGGAGAGAATCCTAGAAGCAGCAAGAGATAAGGGGACAGTCACCTATAAAGGAGTTCCCATCAGACTGTCAGCTGATTTCTCAAAAGAGACCTTACAGGCAAGAAGGGGCTGGAAAGAAGTATTCCAAGTCATGAAATCCAAAGACCTACATCCAAGATTGCTCTATCCAGCAAAGCTTTCATTTAGAATGGAAGGGCAGATATAGTGCTTCTCAGGTAGGGTCAAGTTCAAGAAGTTCATCATCACCAAGCTCTTATTATATGAAATGTTAAAGGGACTTATCTAAGAGAAAAGAAAATAAAAAAATATTAACAGTGAAATGACAGCAAACTCACAGTTATTAACAACCACACCTAAAACAAAAGCAAACCAAGCTGACAGCTAAAACAGGAGTGGAGCCACAAGAATGAAGATCACATGGAGGGTTAGCAACAGGGGAGTAGGAGGAGGAGGGATGGGGAGAAGGTGTAGAGAATAAGTAGCATAGACAGTGGGGATAAAAGAGATAGGGGAAGGGCAAGAGTAGTGTGGGAAATGTAGAAGCTAAAGAACTTATGACACATGGACATGAACTAAAGAGGGGAATGTGGAGGGATGGGGTGTGCAGGGGTGGGGAATGAAATGGGAGAAAACAGGACAACTGTTGTGGGGGCAACTTTGCCCACAAGTCCCCCCATCCACCATGGATGAAAGTGAAACCACCAAGACATGATCTGCTTGGAGGGGAGAGGTGGTCAATCTCTCAGAGGAGAAAGACCAAGAGCTCCTTCCTCAATGGCTTTTATTGGGTTGTAATACACAGGAATATAGGTAAAGCTTATTGATCAATGTCAGGCAGCCAGGATCAAACAGTAGATAACATTTCATAAAAATCTGAGGGCTTAGTCTGAGTCAGTGTCTGTCAGGTAAGAGGGTTGCAAAAACTTTGGGAGACATACTCATTTCCTGCTCAGACCCTTATCATATGAATGAAAGCACTCTTAGCAAAGCAGGCTTCACAGGAGTTTGTGAATTCTTTCTCATGCCCCATCACCCCGGAACCCGCTGTAGCTGGCAAAGAGATGCATCGCCTTCCCAGTCATAGGTTTTTTGGATTAAGTGGATTAGGGCCAGAAAGTGCTTCTCCCAGATGGGATGGGGACTCAGGCTACGTCAGAATAGCTGGGGGGGGGGGGGTGTGAAGGTCCATCACTCCCTCTTTGCTGCAGCTCCCTGAGTCCTTCTTTCAGGGCCTCCCAAGTGATCATGTCTGGCTTAGGTTGCCCCTTCTCTGAGGGGTTGTACCATCTATGACTAACTGACCAAGCATTGGGGGCAGGGGATGAAGCAGAAGTAGAGCTGCTGCTAAAGGTAAGCTTTGTCTCCTTAGTGGCTCATAGCCCAAAGGTCGCTCACTCAGCCTTAGCCATAGTGGGCCGGGGGGCAGTTACAGCTCCTGAAACCAGGCAGAGCGGTTCCCAACACACTGTAATGGCATAATCATTAAAATATATTTTAAAAAACCCTTTACTTTCCTTGAAAATT
Source organism: Sturnira hondurensis (assembly GCF_014824575.4). Classification (NCBI taxonomy): domain Eukaryota; kingdom Metazoa; phylum Chordata; class Mammalia; order Chiroptera; family Phyllostomidae; genus Sturnira; species Sturnira hondurensis. The sequence continues at coordinate 1,115,756 of NW_028087390.1, forward strand.
TATTAAATGGGATAGTGTTTACTTTCTCACAACAGTTTGGAAGCCCTTGGGAAGTGATCACAGCACACACAGGGAATTCTCCACATTCTTTAGCTTTGGCAAAAGTCATTTCATTCCAGAGTTCTATTTCTTGCTTCTATGGTGTGTGATCATTTTTGTCTCCCAAATGATTTCCTCTGAACTCAATATGTGATATATCCCCTTGAAGTAATTTGGCAGTCTCATTATTTTATTGATTTTATAATCCCCATTAACTGTATTCATGCATACAACATATCGTCTGAAATGACAAGAAGATTGTAACAAAAAAGACTATCTCCATTCTTGATATTTGACTGCTGACAGCTTTTGAATCCTTTCTGTTTTTTCCCTTTTGCTCTACATCTAGCAAACCAATAAGAAAGCCTGGGCACTATGTCCCTTGGTGCTAGCAAGAAAGTTCAAACCAAGAATATCCCCTAAACAAATGTAGGAACATTCACCCTGGCCCCATCTGCTAATAACAATATAATCCAAAGCCACTCACCACTCCTTCACTCAAGCCAAATTAATGAGCATGAATGCTTGCCATTCTTCCCAGAAAGCCTCGTAATATGAATAATAAAACTTTTCACACAATTTTTTGGTGCATGTGTCACAACATCACCCTCAATATCCAAACCAATTTTGGGTGGGGTAGTGGGTATGATCCTGCCATCCACTAGAGAACCTCAACAATTAGTGTTGAGAGTAGTATAGTCTAAGAGATGACCACCACCTCCTGGAGGTCTTGCTTTTATGGCTTTCACTAACTAACTTATTCTACAAACTGTGGGCAAGTACTATATACACAATGAGTTGCTGCCTACTTCCTGCTGTCTAGTGTGCTCTTTGAATTGTGCTGCTGCCTGCCAGTGAGATAGAATTGGAGTTGTTGCTGCATTTAACAAATCCTAGAAATATTGGGGGAACACCTTGTAAAATATATGATTGTCTAACCACAGATGCTGTATACCTGAAACTAATACAATATTGAACATACAAAATAATAAATATACTCCTGCTTAAATTTTTAAAAAATCCTAGCAAGCCTCACTTACTGATTTAATCCACCCAAGTCAGTTTTGTTTTTAGGGATAAGAGTGTATGGGATTGGGACCCTCCTTAAAGAGGTATTGGGTTGGCTATCTGAGCCTGGATCTATTTGCCACAGACTGAATCCTGTATTTCAATTCCTGCACAACCTATTACTGATACTAAGCTCAGTGCAATAATTCCAAACCTGTGATTGTTGATTGTATGTTCCAAATAGGCATTGGTCCTATTCCATAATGTTCAGGAAAAAACTAATAACATGCATAGTATGGTGGCTGTGGGTAATCACTAATATAAGAAAGAATAGTCACCATGTGGAATGCTAAGGTAACACTTCAAAAAACAGATAGCTCATTAGGACCCTAAATGCCTCTGGTCTAACATAGATCCTAATCCACAGGATTATAGAGGGAAACACACATATACCTTATGAAAAGCACCTTATAATTGTTCTGCAAACCCTTCACCCTTTTCCCCCTTTATCCCCTCCCCTCTCCCTTCTGACCACTGTCAGCCTGTTCTCAATTTCAATGTCTTTGGCTATACTTTGCTTGCTTGTTAGTTTTGTTGATTAGGTTCCTGTTAATGGTGAGATGATATAGGAACAATTATAAAGAACATACCGACCACAACAAGGGGGGGTGGAAACAGGAGGTAGGTAGGGAGGGCCGGGTGGGGGGATGGGTGGGGGGAAAAGGCAGAAAACTATACTTTAAAAACAATTTAAAAAATGTCAAGTTAATGAATGAATGAATTTAAAAAAGAAAAGCACCTTAAATGCTTCACCTCCACTCCTCTTAAAGAAACAGGACACCATTACCTCACTGGATAATTGTAAAATGAACAACAACAACAAAAAAAAACTATGTCTTCTACTGAGTGCCACAGCTGATGAATATACCAAGAGGTTAATTCAAACTTACCTTAAGCCCAGAGTCTCTAGACAATAATTGCTTTGAGAAAAGTCCCTAACTGTGAGTTATAACCAAGATGGAGGTATAGGTAGAAATGCTTCAGTTCCTTGCACAACTGAAAGAAGAATAACAATGAATCTAAAAACAATACATAACTAGATGTGCCAGAAAATCGAACTTCATGGAACTCTAACAACCAAACATTTACCCAGAATGGTAGGAGATGTGCAGCCAAGTAGAGAGGGTGCATGGTGAGGTGGTGGACTACGTGGGTGAGGTGGGCCTGGCTGACAGGACCCATGGCAAGGTAGCAGACTATGTGGGCAAGGTAGGGCTGGCTGAATTGGAAACTAAAAACTCAAAGCTAGCTTTAAACTACTTCAGGGTTGCCATGGCAGGAGAAACTCACAGTAGTCTTACATGAGAGAGTTCATTGGAAAGTGGGGCTAGAGTGGAGCAAGTGAGCCACATTGTTCTATCTCTGACCCCTCCCCCACAGGCAGTGCCACAACACAGCAAAGAGGGTTGCCTATACCAGGTGAATACCAAAGGTCCACCCCCTTACAACATAACAGGTGTTCCAAGACAAAGAAATATGACCCAATGAAAGAACAGATCAAAACTCTAGAAAAACCCTAGCTGCTGTGGCTCAGTGGATTGAGCATGAGCCTGTGAACCAAAGGGCCATGGTTCAATTCCCAGACAAGGCACATGCCTGTGTTGTGGGCCGGATTCCCAGCAGGGGCACATGGGAGGCAACTATACATTGATGTTTCTATCCCTCTCTTTCTCCTGTTCCTCTCCCTCTCTTTCTCCTTCCCTTCTCATCCCTTTAAACATAAATAAATAACATTAAAAAATCCTCCAGATAAAGAGCTAAGCAATGAGGAGATAGCCAACCTATCTGATGCAGAGTTCAAAACACTGGTAATCAGGTTGCTCACAGAACTGATTGATCTTGGTCACAAAATGCAGGAACAAATGAAAGATACCCAAAGTGAAATAAAGCAAAATATATAGGGAACCAACAGTGAAGGGAAGGAAACCAGGACTCAAATAATTTGGAACAAAAGGAATAAATAAATATCCAACTGGAACAGAATAAAGAAACAAGAATTTTAAAAAATGAGGAAAAGCTTAAGATCCTCTAAGACAACTTTAAATGCTCTAACATCAGAATTATAGGGGTGTCAGAAAGAGAAGAGCAAGAGCAAGAAGTTGAAAACTTATTTGAACAAATAACAATGGAACACTTTCTCAATCTGGTGAGGGAAATAAACTTCCAGGAAGTCCAGGAAGCCCAGAGAGTCCCAAAGAATTTGGACCCAAATAGAAACACACCAAGGCACATCATCATTAAGTTCCCCAAGATCAAAGATAAAAAGAATCTTAAAAGCAGCAAGAGAAAAGAAGACAGTTACCTACAAAGCAGTGCCCATAAGTCTATCAGCTGATTTCTCAAAAGAAACCTTGCAGGCAAGAAGGGGCTGGAAAGAAGTATTTGAAGTCATGAAAGGCAAGGACCTACATACAAGATTACTCTATTCAGCAAAGCTATCATTTAGAATGGAAGGGCAGGTAGGTTCCAGGAAAATGGTGGCAGAGTAGGATGGAGCAATTCCAGTTCTCATACTCCTGGGAGAAAATCCTGGCAGATCTACTGTGGAACAGCACAATCAATTCCCCAACCAACAATTCTGCAGCATTTATGAAAATAAGAGACCAGAGATAGTGAAGGACCAGACAGCTACAGGTCGGTGGGGTCTCAGGGTCGTGAGTAAAGACAAAAGGGGTGGCGGCCCTCAGCCAGTGCCTAATGGCCTTGGAGCCACCACTGCCACTGCCGTCCGGGTCCAGAAGCTTCTGTCTGTGCCCAGTGACAAGGGTGTCTTCCACAGAGGACCAATTGGGATCCCAGCACCTGACAGATCTGTAGCGGAATCTGTGGGAGCCTTGGCCCGGCTGCAGGGTCCTTGGAAGAGAGCAAGCTCCCTCCCTCCCCATCTAGGCAAGCTGGGCAGCACCAGGCAGAGACCTGTCTGCCTAGGTTTGCAGGGAGGGTGGCAAGGACAGGGGGCCATGTTCAGTTGTGATCTCTGTGGTTGCCAGCCCACCAGCCCACCAGGCCACCAGGCCACCAGCCCTGGTGATTTGAGAGGAGCATTGTTGTAACTGGTCAGGCTGGGGAGTGGGCTGGGCTGAGAGGCAGACTTTCTGGAGAAGTTTTTATTGAAAAGTGGACTGAGGTGTTCTCCTACAAAGGCAGCCTGCCTTGCTTCTCACCCAGCCACAGGACTGGGAAGGACTGTACGAGACCCCGTGGGACCCAGGCAGCCTGTCGGGTGTGCGAGCACCCGCACCCCAGTCTGGTAGCCTGGCTGGCACAAGTGTGTTCACATGTGCCTACAACTCAGTCACAGAGAGGTCATGCTAAAACCAGAAAAACTGGATTGGACCGTTTGAACCAACAAGGGATGGTGGTTTTTTTTTTTAACTTTTTTTTTCAGTAATCGTACACTTTTTAATTTTATTATTGCTTTATCTTTCAATACTTGGTTTCTCTCCTTTCTTTTTTCCTGTTTTAGTCCTTCTTCTTTGCATCCCAAACTTATCGCTTTTTCCTCCCTTCCCCTGCTCTTTTTGTTTGTTTGTTTGTTTGTTGCTTTCTATACCACTGTAAATACTTCACAACACATCTCTCGATCTTAGCCCACTTTACAGGTTCCTGAATTCTATTACTGCAGTGATTAACTCTACTTGCTCATATGCTACACCTATTTACTATTATTTACTCTCACCTTACCTCAAACTCTGAATGCCCCAAAACTCACTGCTTTCTAGATCCAACTCATAAGCCTTCCCTCCCAACAAGAAATTTATCTTTGGTCCATTCTTTCTTAAAAGTGGCAAGTTGGGCTTAAGGTGACAGTTAACACTATGTATAGCCTAAAGATCACCTATCTCTTCTCTACCAGTTGTGACTGTGAATATCATAAAGTACTCTCCTACGGTCATAAACCATTTTGCATCCCCCTCCAACTGATCAAACACACACAAAGGAAGGAGAACATGGAAGAAGAAAACATCAAGATACATGCAGAAGACTACACCACTGAATTTCACAGGTATTCTACCAGAGAAGTTCACACCATAAACCCAGAAAGTCCGAAGAGATCAATTTAAGAAGCTGAGGCTAACAACAAGAGTCTCACAAACAATCAGAAGACAAAGAAACAATCCCCAAATGAAAGAAAAGGTAGAAGTCTCAGAAAGAATGTTAGATGAAAGAGACACAAGTCAACTATCAGGTATTGAATTCAAAGCAATGGCTACTAGGAAATTCAAAGAGCTCACAACGAGCTACCAAGAACTAGAGGGGAGCTACAATGAACTCACCACAAACTATATCAACATGAAAAAGGAAATAGAAACTATCAGCAAAGGCCAAGAGGAAATGAAGAATACAGTTTCTGAACTGAAGAACACAGTAGAAGGAATGAAAAGCAGGATTGATGAGGCAGAAGATCAGATCAGTGACTTGGAGGACAAACTAGAAAGACTCCCAGAAAGAGCAAGAAAAAGAGGTTAGGAAAGAATGAAGAGGGATTAAGAGAAATGCAAGACAATATGAAACGTAATAATATCTCAATAATAGGAATACCAGAAGAAGAAGGGATAGAAAACCTACTTGAAAGAGTAATGATGAAAATGTTACTAATTTGATGAGAGAAAAAGTCACATGAATCCAGGAATCACACAGAGTCCCAATCAAGAGGAACCCAAAGAGGCCCACTTCAAGACACATCACCATTAAAATGGCAAAATTCCAAGACAAGGAGAGAATCTTAAAGGCAGCAAGGGAGAAAAAGGAAGTAACATACAAGGGAGTCCCAATAAGGTTAGCTACTGACTTCTCAATGGAAACATTCCAAGCAAGAAGAGAATGGCAAGAAATATTCCAAGTAATGAGAAACAGAGGCCTACAACCAAGCCTACTTTACCCAGCAAGGCTCTCAATCAAGATAGAAGGCCAAATAAAGAGCTTCCAAGACAAAAGAAGTCTAAAAGAATATGCCTCCACCAAACCAGCTCTACAAGAAATACTAAAAGGGCTGCTTTAAGCAAAGGAAGGAAAAGAGAGAGACAGAGAGGAACTCTGGTACAAAAATGGCAATGAATAAGTACCTTTCAATAATAACCTTAAACGTAAATGGATTAAATGCTCCAATCAGAGGCATAAAATAGCTGAATGGATAAAAAAGCATGACCCACACATATGCTGCCTACAAGAGACCCACTTCAGCTCAAAAGACCATCACAGACTAAAAGTGAAAGGATGGAAACAAATTTACCAAGCAAACAAACAAGAAAAAAAAGCCAGGTTAGCAATTCTAATATCAGACAAAACAGATTTCAAAAAAAGGGCCATAAAGAGAGACCCAGAAGGTCACTTCATAATACCCAAGGGAAGAATCCACTGAGAAGACATTAACATCATAAATATATATCCACCCAACATAGGAGCACTCAAATATATAAGCTAAATCTTAGAGGACTTCAAGAAAGATGTTCACAGCAACATAATTATAGTAGAGGATTTTAACACCCCACTGTCAAAAATGGACAGATCTTCCAAACAAAATATCAAAAAAAAATACTGTGGCATTAAACAATACCCTAGATGAAATGGACTGACATATACAGAGAGCTCTTCATCCCAAAGAAGCAAAATACACATTTTTTAATGCACATGGACCATTTTCAAAGATAGACCACATGATAGGACAAAAAAGGAGCCTCAAAAAGCTTTTGATACGGTATAACACCCATTTATGATAAAAGCACTCAGCAAAGTGGGAATAGAGGGAGCATTCCTCAATATAATAAAAGCCATATATGAAAGACCTACAGCCAACATCATACTCAATGGGCAAAAACTAAAATCATTTCCACTACGATCAGGAGCCAAACAAGGTTGTCCATTTTCACCATTTCTATTCAATACAGTATTGGAAGTTTTAGCCTCAGTGATGTGGCAAGAAAATAAAATAAAAGGTATTCATATCAGAAAGGAAGAAACAAAACTGTTATTGTTTGCAGATGACATGATAGTATACATGGAAAATTCTATAAACAAATTCAGGAAAATTGAAATTATACCAAGCATTTTCTCTGACCACAAGAGACTGAAATTAGAAACCACCCCCCCCAAAAAAAACCCCAAAACACCCAAATCATGGAGACTGAATGGTATGCTATTAAACAATGAATGGGTCAAGAATGAAATTAGGGAACAAAAAAAAAAACTTTCTGTAAACAAATGAAAATGAACTCACAACACCCCAAAACTTATGGGACACAGTGAAGGCAGTCCTGAGAGGTAAGTTCATAGCAATACAGGCTTACCTAAAGAAAATAGAAACATTTCAAACAAACAACCTAACCCTATGCCTGTAAGAACTCGAAGAACAACAACAAAGAAAGCCCAGAGCAACTAGAAGGAAGGGAATAACCAAGATCAGAGGGTAATTAAATGGCATAGAGTCTAAAAGCACAATTCTAAGGATCAATGCATCTAGGAGTTGGTTTTTTGAAAAGATAAACAAAATGGGCAAGGCTTTAAGTAGGCTCATTAAGCAAAGAAGAGAGAGGACCCAAATAAAAACAATCAGAAATGAAAGAGGAGAGATTACAACTGATACCACAGAAATAGAAGGGATTGTAAAAAAGGACTATGAATAACTGTATGCCAAGAAATTTGAAAACCCAGGTGAAACAAACAATTTCTAGAAAAATATAATCTTCCAAAACTCAATGAAAAAGAAGCAGAAAACCTGAACAGGCCAATAACAGCAGATGGAATTGAAGAAGTAATCGAAAATCTCCCATCACACAAAATCCCTGGACCAGATGGTTTCACAGGAGAATTCTACAAAGCATTTAAGGAAGAGCTAATCCCTATTCTTCACAGACTATTCAAAAAAGTCCAAAATAATGGGAAACTCCCCAACTCTTTTTATGAAGACAGCATCATCCTAATTCCAAAGCCAGATAGAGACACAACAAAGAAAGAAAACTTCAGGCCAATATCACTGATGATCATAGACACTAAAATCCTCCAAAAGTATTGGCAAATCACATCCAATAATACATCAAAAAGATCATACACCAGGATCAATTGGGATTCATCCCAGGGATGCAATAATGGTTCAATATCCCCAAATCAGTAAATGTAATACATCACATAAACAAAAGCAAGGACAAAAACCAAATGATCATATCAATAGACACAGAAAAACCTTTTGATAAGGTACAACACCCATTTATGATAAAAGCACTCAGCAAAGTGGGAATACAGGGAACATTCCTCAATATAATAAAAGCCATATATGAAAGACCTACAGCCAACATCATACTCAATGGGCAAAAACTAAAACTTTTCCACTACAATCAGGAACCAAACAAGGTTGTCCATTTTCACCATTTCTATTCAATACAGTATTGGAAGTTTTAGCCTCAGCGATCAGGCATGAAAAGAAAATAAAAGGTATTCAAATCAGAAGGGAGGAAACAAAACTGTCGTTGTTTGCAGATGACATGATAGTGTACATGGAAAATTCTATAGACTCTTCCCCAAAATTGCTCAAACTAATAAATTAATTTGGCAAAACAGTGGGTCACAAAGTCAATATCCAGAAATCAAAGGCATTTCTGTATACTAACAATGAATCAGCAGAAGCAGAAATCAAGAAAAACATCCCATTTGATATAGCAAAAACAAAAATAAAATATCTGGGAATAAATTTAACCAAGGAGGTAAAAGACCTGTATGAAGAAAACAACATAACATTGAAGAAGGAAATCAAGGAAGACACAAACAAATGGAGACATATACCGTGTTCATGGATTGGAAGAATTAACATCATCAAACAGGCCATACTACCCAAAGCAATTTACAGATTCAATGCAATACCTATTAAAGTACCAATGGCACATTTCACAGACATAGAACAAACACTTCAAAAATTTACATGGAATCATAAATGACCCCGAATAGCAGCTGAAATGTTGCAAAAGAAGAACAAAGTAGGAAGGATCACAATACCTGATATCAAACTGTATTACAAGGCCACTGTACTCAAAACAGCCTGGTAGTGGCATAAAAACAGGCACATAGACCAATGGAATAGAACAGAGAGCCCAGAAATAAACCCAACTCTCTACAGTCAATTAATATTCAACAAAGGGGGTGGTAATATAAAATAGGGTAAAGATAGCCTCTTCAACAAATGGTGTTGGGAGCACTGGACAGCTACGTGCAAAAAAATGAAACTTGAGCACCAACTTACACCATAAACCAAGATAAATTCAAGGTGGATAGAAGATTTAAATATAAGCCATGACAGCATTAAAGTCCTAGAGGAGAACATTGGCAGGAAAATCTCAGATATTCCATGCAGCAACATTTTTACTGATATGTCCCCTAGACCAAGGAATATAAAGGAAAGAATAAACAAATAGTATTTCATCAAAATAAAAAGCTTCTGCATGGCTAAGAAAAACAGTACTAAAATAAAAAGACAACCAACTGTATGGGAAAACATATTTGCCAATGATACCTCAGACAAAGATTTAATCTCCAAAATATACAAAGAACTCATACGACTTCACTCTAAGAAGACAACTAACCCAATTAAAAAATGGGGAAAGGACTTTAACAGACACTTCTCCAAGGAGGATATATAGAGGATCCAGAGATACATGAAAAGATGCTCAATATTGCTAGCTATCAGAGAGATGCAAATTAAAGCCACAATGAGATACCCCTTTACACCGGTGAGAATGGCTATCATAAACAAAGCAATAAACAACAAATGTTGGAGAGATTGTGGGGAAAAGTGGACTCTAGTCCACTGTTGGTGGGATTGCAGACTGGTACAACCATTATGGAAAACAGTAAGGAATTTTTTCAGAAAACTAAAACTGGACCTGCCTTTTGACCCAGCAATTCCACTGCTGGGATTATATCATAAGAACACTAAAACACCAATCCCAAAGAACATGTGCACCCCAATATTCATAGCAACACAATTTACAATAGCCATGTGTTGGAAGCAACCTAGATGCCCATCGGTAAATGACTGGATCAAAATACTATGGTACATTTACACAATGGAATTCTATGCAGCAGAAAGAAAGAAGGAGCTCCTACCTTTTGCAACAGCATGGATGGAACTGGAAAGCATTATGCTGAGTGAAATAAACCAGGTGTTGAAGGACAAATAGCATATGACCTCACCTTTTTCAGGAAGCTAAACAACAAAATAAACAAGCAAGCAAAATATAACCAAGGACACTGAAATACAGAACAGGGGGACAGCAACCAGAGGGGAGAGGGGAGGGAATTTCAGGGGAAATAGTGGAGGGATTTAGAGGAACAAATATAAAGGATACATGAACAACTAAGAAGGGTGGAAATGGGAGGAGGGGGAGCATGGGGAGTGGGTTGGGATGGGAGTAATAGACAGAAAACTGTACTTGAAAAATAATTAAATACATTTTTTTAAAAAGAATGGAAAGGCATTTAAAGTGCTTCCCAGATAACTGGTCAAGTTAAAGGAGTTCAATTTCACCAAGCCCTTATTATATGAAATGTCAAAGGAACTTATCTAAGAAATAGAACATCAAAAACTACGAATAGTAAAATGACAACAAACTGACAACTATCAACAATTAAATGTAAAGAAATGAAAACAAAATCTAAACAAACAAATAGAACAGGAACAGGATCAGAGAATTGGATAGCACATGGTAGTTTTTCAATGGGGAGGGGGAGAGGAAGAATGGGGAAAAAGGTACAGGGTATAAAAAGCATAATTGGTAGGCATAAAATAGATGGAGAGAGGTTAAGAATGGTAAGGGAAACAGGTAAGTCAAAGAACCTATATGTACAACCCATGGACGTGAACTAAGAGGGAGAAAGCTGGAGGGTTGGAGGGTGCAAGCAGGGTGGAGGTGGTGTAAAGGGGGAAAATGGGAAAACTGTAATAGCACAGTCAATAAAATATACTTAAAAATGAAAGAAAAGAAAAAAAGTCCTTAACTGTGATAATACTGACTTAGAAATCTCTGGAGGAAAAAACTTATAAGCATGACCAGGGTAGAGAAGATTCTTCCAACATGAGCTATACCAAGTAACCCCCAAACAAAACAAAAAAAATGAAACAAGACAACATCAACCAAAAAGCATAGTGGGGTGGGGGAGAAACTGAAACAAAGGTCTGCAATTTGACACAATTGTACATCAAAAGTTTACTGAAATAATCTATGCAACACAAATATAAATAGGTGCTATTTGATATTTGCACTTCTAAAACATAGGTTCTAAATTAACTTTAACATCTTTTGAAAAGCACAAATTGGCAAACGTTAATGGTCTTAATTGATACTGGAGCTCAAATTACAGTTTACCTGGCAGTCTCACTAAATTTAAACAAAGTATCCTCTATACTCTTAGGAAAGTTATCAAACATAAAGTAGAAAACAAACAAGTATGCCTCACCTTAATCATCAGATATACTACCCTGGCTAAAGTCCCCATGGTCATAGTGCTATTGTCATAAATATCCCATAGTGGGCATGGAGGCTCTGACTCAATGGATAATAAATTAAAATTAAATTAAATACTTAGCATTTACAATTGGCTTGACCAAAATGAAACCACATGGACCTCCTCCTCACTGTTTAAAAATAATGAATATGGTCCAATATTGATAATTAAAAACAAGTACTAAATAAGATTAGAACAGGGACCAAAGGAAATAAAACCAATTATATAAGACATCCTAAAAAATAGATCATTGTTCCTACTTCCTTCCTGATTAGCCCAATTTGTCCAAAATTCAAGCCTGATTTTTAAAAAATGAATAATGCCACCCCAGTTGTGCTGGCTCAGTTGGTTGGAGCACTGTCCAGTCCAAAAAACGGTTTTGGGTTCAATTCCCAGTCAGGGCAAATACCTAGGTTGTGGGTTTAATCCCCAACCAGGGAATGTATGGGAGGCAACAGATGTATCTTTCTCACATTGATATTTCTCTCCCCTGCTTTCTCTCTATAAAACCAACAAACATATCATCAGGTGAGGATGTAAAAAAAAGAATAATGCCTAACAGTTGGTTACTTCGATCTTAATTACACGTGCTCCCAATTGAGGCACCTCCAAAGTTAAAGGGAGCATGGTCCACAATATCTCCTTGGTTTCTGACACCAATTGCAAGTTTAGGGTTCTCAAGAGTACACTCAGCTCTGATAATTCACTAGAAGGACTCACAGCACTGAAAACTGTTATATTCACAGTTATAGTTTATTACAGTAAAAGGACATTAATTAAACTAGCCAAAGGAAAATACATGGGGCAAAGTCCAGAAAAGTTTGAAAATTTAGAACTTTCAGAATCTAAATGTTCAGCTTCCAGTTGTTTTCCACCCACAGAGTTATGGGCAGCATTACTTTCTTGGTATTTATATGTGTTAATAGACATTGAATATTGGCAATCAGGGAAGTTTACCTGAGCCTTGAATCCAGAGTCTTTTGGTGGTTTGACGATATAAACCTGGCTGACTGTCCATGTGGCTGACCACAGTCTCCAGAGGACAACTGATACCCTATGACCAAAAGCCCCTACCCTAAATCACATTGTCAGTATGGTTCAAGGTGCTGAAGCAAACAAAGACATTCCTATCAGGCATACCATTTCAAGGGCTTACATATTACCTCCAAAAAGCCAAGGGCAAAGGCTGGATCTGTCTTTGGGCAACGTTTAATTCTTTACTGCCTCCATCCAATTGACAACTGGAAAATGGTTTGCTTTTATAGGTTTGATGAATATGCTCTATTCAGTGCCCTGGTCTTCAGAGAGAACAATGCACCTTCACCCAGCTACACATGGAGTATCTCAACAACTCTATCATTGCTCACAATATTTGCAAGTAAGATCTAAATTGCATCCAACTTTCTCTAAGAGGACAGGTATGAAATTACACTGATGACATCTTCCTCTGAGGAAATTTGTGTGACACACTCATTGGGAACATGCAAATATTCACAAAGGAGCTCAAAAAAAGGGGGTGAGCCATTGTCCTATACAGAGTACAAGGCACCACCTTTTGGTTAAATTCCTAGGAATCATTTGACCACCCAAAGACCATTCCATCCCTGATACTGGCAAGAAACAACTACTGACATTCTTAGCACCCACATCATTAAAACAAGCCAAACATCTTTTAGAAATTCTTTGGGTTCTGGAGGCAATATAGTCTTCATTTACAAATTTTACTTAATTCCACTTACGCTGTTACTTCCAAATCAGCACATGTTGAATAAGTCTCCCTCCAACAAAAGGCTCTAGAATCTGTCTAAATTGTATGACAATAGGTATACCCATTAGTGTCTTTCAGAAATTCCTTCACTGTAGAGGCTTTAGTAATGTAATTTCATGCCTCTTGGAGTTTGTGGGCCATCCATGATAGCCACAAATTGTCTATAGCAAAAAAAACCAAACCCATCTGGTGAAAAAGAAACTATTCTCCTCAGCCCTGCACTACATGCCATTAGAGGAACAACTGCTGGCTACATATGGGGCCCTTCCGAAGATGGAAACTCTCAACAGGTGACTCTGCACCCAATTGCTCAGTATGTTTTTGATCATCGGGGCAACAACCCTCCCAATGGTAGTGAAAATGATACCTTCATGATGGAGCCAAACATGGAATCTCAGGCATATGATACTTACAGGAATGGGTGGCCTCCTTCTCCTCAGTCCCTTGACAGATCAAATGATGCTGAAGAAGATTGCCCCTCATAGAACACATGAGGAGCCCCTTGGGATCAACTAAGTAATCATAAAAAAAGTGTTTATACACTTTACATACAAGGGTGCTGCTGGGGAGCTTTGCTGTCTGTCATCTAACCTGGATGTCCGTAATCAAGGACAGGATCAAAGTGTCAGCAAAATTGGCCAAACTTCATGCAATCATCTTAGCACTAGAGGATAGCCTGAGACCAGCAATAGGCCCCATATGCACATTTTTACAAACTCTTTGGCCACTGCCAATGTTCTGGCCATCAGGTCTAACAAATAGCAACAATTTTTTATCCAAGGTTGCCCTTTTGGAGTAAAAATCTCTTGGAATTTATTACCTCACAGATTCCCAAAATATCAATCAAAGTCACACATTTAGCATGTCTTTAATGTCACAATACAAGATCCCATAAAGGTACTCCTTATCCTATTCAGAGTTCCAAACATCATTGATAGTGAACAAGTCATTCATTTCACTTCTCAGAATACACAATGATGGGTTCACTAAAAAACTATTCAATAGAATGTCCACTTGGCCAGTCAAGGGTCTTACTGGTCTCCAGTTGCAAGCTTCATAGAGCAACATAATGGATTACTTTTAAATTTTTAAATTCATTTAAATATAGCATGGCACAACTCAGCCATCTGTGAAACATCAGAGGTGAATTGTAATAGAGTCTGACTCCATTTTTTATATTTGATCACTAACAGCTTCCAAGCCCCACTCCCTCTTTCCTTTTACCCCATATTTAAGTAAGCCCATAAGAAAACACTTATAATCCCTCTTGGTAAGAGCAGGGAAGTTTAAACCATCAAAATCTCAGTTCATGCATAGGAACCCTCACTCTAATCCCTTCCCCATGCCCTAACCACAGTAAAACCAAAACCACTAGCCCTTTCCTTTGTTCAAGTTAAATAGACCTGTTTTGGAGTGTGCCCTGCTCTTCCTAGAAAGCCTCATGATGAAATAATTTCTTGATACCATTTTGGTGCATGTGAGACAGCATCAGCCATGACCTCAAAACCAATTTGATGTGAAGAGTTGATCCCACCCTTTTCAGGGCAACCACAAAACAGACTCTATAAATTGATAACTAATATGAAACATTCTGTCACATTTCTAATGAAAGCTAACACCAACTCCAGAAGACACTGAGTGTTAGTCACAAAAGAGGATTTCTGCAATTGTATCCATCAGGGAAGAAGACATTTTAGAAACTTATATAATGTGTCACATACCTCTCCCACTCCCATTTAGCTGCAATTTAATTTCCCCTTAAATACATTTGAAAGAGCTTGCTTTTCTAGCCAGGCAGAAAAGAATGCAACATTCAAAGTCATCATCTGTACAGAAATCCTGATAAAGAGTTTTAAAGAATTGCAATGTCACAGTCACCCTGGTATTGTTAATCCTTGAAAAGAAGAGTTCAGCATTGCCCAAGAGAGCTTTGTTAATACTATAATTGTCACACATCTGAGCAGCAAAAAAAGTAGCAGCAGTAGGATTTAAATCCTCAGTAGATTTTATAGAAATGAAGGGTGTATAAGAGGTAAAATAGTGACAATGATATTGACAAGTATCATAGCAACCAAAACTGCTTGTTACCTTGTGAAAATTAAAGTCTTCTTGATGGTCAAGCATTAGGTTTGTGTCTGTAAATGAGTGTAGGAATAAAAAGCTTCCTAGGAATAAAAGCCATTCCATGGATGCTAATACTGTTCAAAAAAGGGGGAACTTTGATTCTGGAAATCTCTTTTTTCACTCCATCCTACAAAAAAAGATATAAATTTCAGCTTCCAGTGAAAAGACAAAAGAAATTGGAGATTTCTCACATAAATAAGAGATTGAAGAAATCTCTTATTTTTGTGAGAATGTGAAGCAAAGGGGCACTTCCAGAGACACCTACTGCACTGCCTGTCCATCGATGTTATGCTCCTAGATGGGGCTCTTTAGAAATACTATGTTTCCACAGAACAAAATTTCATTTTCTCTTTTGCCAAATACTGATCACGGCCCTCACAGAGTTCTCTTTTGGGTCAAACTTCCATTCTTCTTGCCCTGGTTACAGTGCTTCTCATTGTTTTGGAGATTGTTTTCCTTATACCTTATTGGTAGATTTGATGTTGGTTCAGCATCCTGTCACGTTTGGGATAAGTCAACTCTTCAATCCAGCTTTGTCTGCAGGTTTATAAACTTAGATATATTTCCATCCTATGACAATGCTCACCCTGCCATTAGTCCCTCTTGAACATGCATGCTCCTCTCTCCCTCCTACAAGTCACTGTGCCTCACTATTCCTATGTGACAAGAATTCTAATGGAAAGCTTTCTCTCTCCCTCTGCCATCTTTTCTTACACACACATGCACACAATTTCTCAGGATTCACAATCTCAACAAAGCAGAAAGGATAACAATAACTTGAACTCTTCCTATGAGCTGAATACATTTTTAAGGATTTTATTTATTTATTTCTAGACAGAGGAGAAGGGAGAGAGAAAGACAGGGAGAGAAACATCAATGTGTGGTTGCCTCTCATGTGCCTGCTACTGGGGACCTGACCCAAAACCCAGGCACATGCCCTGACTGGGAATCAAACCCATGACCCTTGGGTTTACAGGCCAGTACTCAATCCACTGAGCCACACCAGCCAGAGTTATGAGCTGAACACTTGATGAACCCCTTTTATCTTCACTCAGCCCTATAAGAAGAAACTGTAGCTCAGAATCAGAGGGTACCCTGGTTAGATAGTTCAGTTAATTAAAGCATCATTGTGATACACCAAGGTTGTGGGTTTGATCCCCTGTCAAGGCACATACAAGAATCAAACAATGAGTGCATAAATAAGTGCAACAACAAGTCAATATTTCTCTCACCCTTTCTCTCTCTCTCTCCCTAAGATCAACAAATAAAAAAATGTAAGGAGTCAGAGGGGAACACTAGCAGTACTAGAACTTGACGGAACTGAGATCCAAGTTTTGGGCAGAACTGAAATTCCAAGATTAAACTCTTAGATGTCCCCAGCACCCCCAGCAGCCTCAGGCTGGCCTAGCTCCCCACAACTGGGCCTGGAGATCAAGGCCTGGGACACAGTGGGCCAGGCCACTTCCTTCATCCCTCCCACCTTGAAAACTGCTCCTAACACCATGAAAAGATCCAAACACTTTTTCTGGAAGTCTAGCCTGATATCCACCAACCAACCCAATTTTCCCAGAAAACCAAGTACACAAAACAAACCAAGGAAGCAGAGTTTTACCCTTTGGGTTCTCTGCCTACTTCTCTCAGGGGCCCTGACCACATCCCTCTAAACCAAAGGTATATGGGTCTCTGCTGAGTTTTTAGCAGAAAGAATCTTCTTCTATACTTAGCCTGATATTCTCTCTCAGGTTCTCCCTTTCTACAGTTACAAATGGAAACAAGCATTTGAACACTGGCTGAAGTTTGAACTTTGAGTTTTGCATATATGCAACAACAAAATTAAAAATAATGTGGGAATGTCAGGAGAAAAGAAAAGGGAGAAAAACACACATTTAAGAAACCCCACACAATGTGAATGCTTCTATAAGCTTTTTTGTTTTCTTCAAGGTGACAAGCAATTGTATTTCTCTTATCATTTTCCCTCTCCAATTTATTACAGATCTGCCTTTCATAGAAAACATATTTGGTAATGGTACTGAATTGGAATATTCTACTTCTGATAAACCTGTCCTGCCTACTTTATATAAAAAGAAAGGGGAGGGGGAAGTAAGAGAACATAATGCCATAATTAAGGCAATAATAATTTTCTTCTTTCACCATTAAAAACACTTTAACATTTGAAAGGATGAATAATATCCTTACAATCTCTACTATTCAATGATACAACTCATTAGGAGAGAGCAAAGAGAAATCTCATGGGCATTAAAAACACCAAGCAAGGGGGAAATGAAGGCCTGTGTTACAAGCCCCTGGCCAAAATCAGAAATGAATGATAATTAGATTGCTGCTCAAAATTCACAGACCATTCAGACACACATTTTTAATCCCATCTACATTTCCAGAGGAAAGAAGTAGATGACAATACCTGGAATTTTGTCTTTCAAAAGTATTAATGATGCACTATAAATCTTGTCCATGTATTAATGATAATTCAGTCCTCATTAAGCATCAATGCTGATAGCAACCCACATTTCAGCACAGCAGGACCTCTAAATTTATTTTCCTTTTGTTAAATCCAGTTTACTTTCATAGTACCAAGCAATAGAAGCTGTGTGGCAGTGGAAATCAATTTCTACGTCTCATTCAACACAGGGTGTTTTAAATGGCAGTGTCCATGTCCAATGGACGTGCAGGCAGCTTCCTGGTTTCAGAAGAGATGGAACAATAGATGGAGCTGTACCACCTTGGGCTGTGGATTACATTTAGTTATGAATAGGCTGCCAAAGAAATGAGTCCCCCTTTCTCTTTTGAGTGCTTCCCAAAACAAAAATGATGGCAGGATGGTGCTGTAAAACATAGCCTAGGAAATATATTACATAATATTGTAACAACTATGTATGGTGTCAGATGAGTACTAAGTCTAACCAGAGTGATCCCTTCATAAGTTACATAAATGTACACCTGAAACTAATATAATATTGTACATCAACTGCAATTGAAATTTTTTAAATTATTCTTTAAAAACAAAATGGTGCCAGAAAAGCAGGTGGAAGATACTAGCCCACTGAGAGGTGGGGTTTGGTAATGACCATGTCTAAAGGGAGACCCGCACCTGCATTTCAGTTAAAGCACCGTGGTACCCTTGGCTGGATTGTGTCACAGGCGCTGCGATAGGAGACAGAACTCTGGGGGACAGGTGTGGCAAAGTCAAACGCCCGTTTTAGGCAGTTTTGCTAAAGAAATAAGACACGAAGTGGCTCCTAGTTCTGCATCCTCTGGATCAAGTCAGGACACCTAGAAGTGGAGGTGGAGACGCGCTGCCATGCCAGTAATCTTCACAAGCACCTTTGGTGGGTGCAGGCGGGCTGAGGATGTGGGCACGAATGCAGTGACAGCTCTGGAGCCCCAGAGGGCGCCATGCGCACAGCTTGCTTTCCCCTCAAATCGGTTGCAGGCAGGGAGTTGGGGGCCTCCGGGAGGGTGGAGACTGGGGTGATTCTTAACTAGTTGTCTCAAACTGCAGCCCGCAGGGAGGAACCTATACTTCTCAGGAACATCGATTAGGTAATATCTGACGACAACTTAGCAAAGCACAAATGAAGGTAGGGGAAGCATTCATAACACCTACGGGGAGCTCAACCAAATGTCATTTTTTAACTGTGGAGGATGAGCAATTGCCAACTGACCCTATCCCGGGGCACCTCAAAATTCCAGAGGCGGTTATGTCCTGAGATACACCTCGCATTAGAGATGCAAAGTTGCCACATATCAGGGGGTTCTTCCTGTATGGACTGTCACAGAACTTCATCATAACCATCACAATAGCACCTACTACTGCCATTGCTGTTCTGAGTACTTTCACATCTGTCATCTCGGCCCCACTCTACAGGTGGGGAAACTGAGGCTCAGAGGAGTTATAGAACCTGTTCAAGTTTACACAGATCATTTTCTTTTCATAGTCTGGCCATCCTCCCTGATGTGGAGCACAGCTGTCCAACGGTCACACAGCTCTTCAAGCCAGCAGGAAATATTGAAGTTAAATACTTAAGCCAGCAACTCTCAGGGAGTTAAAACAATGCATGTGAGTTTGTAAAAATAACTTGGGCTCTAATTCTTTTTCACTTTGGAAATAACCCCCAAGCCTTCTTCTGGTGTCCTTTGAATGTTGTATCTCAAACTGATTAAAGAAAGCCTTTCTCACTTGAGTTAGAAGATGACTGCATACAATATGATTCACAGACATCCAGAGCCTTTTCTTTCAGACTCTTGGACATGGATTCTTGTCAGCATTTGAGAGATCTGTTTTCTGTGCACAGAAGGATGGAAAACTGTCCAGTGACTTAGAGGTATCACCAAGCACACTGATATAAAACGCCGGTTCAGACCTCCTTCCAGAAGCCTGTGCCAGCTTCTTCAGCCCACATTAGCTTCTCTTGTCTGAACTTCCCCCCAGCACGTAATGTAGGAGACATCCTATAGTAACTTGCATTTTTCCATCTCCTGTTCTCTGATATCCTACCCGTGCCCCCTGCCATGTGTGTGTGTCCCCAGTAAGCTGCTAAGAACCACTGGAACAGAGGCCTTGTCATCACTGGCCTTGTCATCACTTGTCAACACTGGGCATGTAACAGCTCTCAGGAAGCTGTGAAATTGAACTATGGCTTCCTCTCTGCTTGCAACATCTATCACTTTCACCAATTAAAGCAGTTGGTCCTTTGGATTTTTCCTCTGGGTTTTAGGTTTGTTTATTTGAAACAGTGAGGCCTGCTGACAGGTATAGTTCATTAAAAGACAACAGAAAATGTGTATATGTGAATCATTCCCTTTGCACAAATACATGATCACTGCACCCTCTCTTCTCATTTCAATCCCTGTTTCATCTCTTTTGTATCTGTATTTTGATAACAGGTACTTATCTATTCTGTGGAAAACCAAATGCAAATCAATACTAATAGAAAACACTACCATCTGGAAAATTCCCATCTTTTCTGCCATTTGCTAGAATTTGCTGGACTGAATAACTCTCCCTCCCATAATGCAGTACCCAGACTGTCTAGTACTGATAAGAAATGGAAAGATGGCCAGTGGGGGTAAGGAAGTAAAAATTGGTGAGAAAACATGATGAAAAAGGCATTCGGTGAGAGGGAGTTGGAGATTGGGAAAGCAGCAAGGCAGTATGGATATTTCAGAACCTGACAACTGGAGAGATGGAGTGTTATAGAGTGAATGTTTGTGTTCCACCAAAATTCATATGTTGAAATCCTAACCCTCAATATGATGGCATTAGGAAGTGGAGCTTTTTGAGAGGTGATTATGTTATTAGCATGGAGCCATTATGAATGGGATTAGTGCCCCTATGAAAGAGACCTTATAGAGTGGTCTCAAACCTTCTGCCATGTGAAGACACAGTGAGAAGACAGCCATCTATTAATCAGGAAGTGGGCCCTCACCAGCAACTGAACCTGTTGGTTTATTGATCTTGAGCTTCCCAGCTTCCAGAACTCGGAAATAAATTCCTGCTGTTTAATTTCTGCTTTGGTATAGCAGCCCATAACTGACTAAGACATAGTGGGGCTTCTTGATAGACCATGTATGCCACCCAACTATCTCCATCCAAAGTACATATATCTGCAGAAGCTCCAGTATTTCCAGATCCATCCCAACATGCTGAGCTACTGCCTCAGGTTGGATGTGAGTTCCAAACTAGCTATCTGCTTTGGGTTGAAAAGGACAGTCTCATTCAGGATCTATTCAGAAAGTGTCTACCTTATGAATAAATGAATATAGTTAATGAACTTCAGGAGCTGCTAACATCAAAAAGAAAGAGACAACCAGACACCACACATCTCCTAATAAAAGCACATAGCACCATCTCTGAAAGAATCTTGTCAAAAGGCAAACATGAATCTTATAAGTATTGATCCAACTACCAATTTACAGTTGCCAACTTACAAATGACAAAGCAGCATGTTTAAAAAAAAATCACAGAAATGAAATCAGTAAGATGCAGACTCTGGAATACTATATAGAACAAACTATCTCATTTTAATAAATAAATTGGAGAGAGGGGAAATGGGGGAACCTGTAGATTAAAAAAGGCTTAGCTATATATCAAACAAATATCAATATGTAGACCTTATTTAGATAATGATTCTATCAAACTGTATAACTTAGAAAATCCTATGGCATCTAAGAAATATAACTTATGGTATTAAAGAATTATTAATATAATAACTTATATTAATAACTTATTAATTATTAATAAATAACTTATGGTATTAAAGAATTATTATTAGTTATTTTACATGTAGTAATGGTGTTGTGTTAATGGTTGTTTTTTAAAGCTCCTGTGCTTAATTTAGAGATATATATTGAAGTATTTACAGATGAAGTGATATCAGAGGTTTGCTTCAAAACATTCTAGAGGTGCATATTTATAGCAGCATTATTCATAGTAGCCAAAAAGTATAAACAACCCAAATTTCCATCAACTCTTGAATGGATAAACAAAACATGGTATACCTATACAATGGAATATTACTCAACGATATTTTAAAAATTTACAAACTACTGAGAGGATCCAATATGGTGGCAGAGTAGGTGGAAGCTACACTAATCACCTCACAGGACCAAAATGGAATTATAACTAAATTGTAGATAAATCATCCTGAATAACCAACTGAAGACTAGCTGAAGAGAAGCCTTATAACCAAGGATATGGGAAGAAATTACTTTACCACAATGAAAATAAAAGGGACTGTGTAGGAGGCACAAGAGGTCTAGCTGGGCTCTAACAGGCTGCAGCTCAAATTACAGGGGGATATTTCACCATATAAGAGGGTTTCCCCTGAGAAGTCTGGTGTCTAAACCCCATGCTGGGCTTCCCACCCTAGACACCAGAACTGGGAAAGGAACCCAAATAATGCCTGGCTGCATTCTGTCCACTGCTAGAGATGCAGAGAGCCTCTTAAAGGGTCAACACACACAAAAAAAATTTGTTTGTGGTGACTTACCCTAGGCTCAGCAGAGGTGGATCAGATGGAGCTAGAGACACATGAGAAGAGTCTGGCTTGGTGGCTCTGGGGAGAGAGCTGAAGGGTCAGCTGCCAGGATCACTGTGCTGTGTCATTTCCCATATGGCAGAAGCCATCTCTCCCTGGCAGAGCACTCTCATGTGCAATCAGCCTCAACGGAAGAAACAGCCCTGCTGTCAAGAATCCCTCTCTCCTCTCCCTGTGGTCTTAAGCCCAGCTGCTGAGGAGCACACCTGGAGGCACTTTAAATAATTAATCTAAACAGAAAGCTTGCAGGCAGAGCAGATTCTGGGGAGATTTGAGACTTTAGCTGACTGCCTCCCCTCCCAAGGCCTGGTGCTGGTCAAAGCCAGCATGGTGCATAGCTTGGTTCCTTCTGCACACATTCAGGCCCAGAAGAGGAAGCAACAAGCTGTGAATAGATAATAGCTCTGAAAGGTTGCCCAGAGCAGTCACAGGCAGTGTCTGAAATAGGCCTGAACCAGTCTTTGCATATCTACCTAACACGTAGAAATAAACAGAGAGACAGTCAAAATGGGAGGAAAGAAGACAAAGAAATAGGCCCAAAATGAAAGAACAAGAAAATTTTCCAGAATGAGAGCTAAATAAAATGGAGGCCAGCAATTTATCAGATATAGAGTTTAAAGTCATGATTATAGGGATGATCAATAATATAAAAAAGACATAGACACAACAAAAAGGATCAGTTGGAAATAAAGAATGCCACATATGAAATAAATAATACACTGGAAGGGATAAACAATAGGTTAGATGAAGCAAATATCAAATCAGAGATTTGGAAGACAAAGTAGAAAAAACACTCAGGCAGAGCAGCAAAAAGAAAAAGTAATTTTAAAAATGAGGAGGGTTTAAGAAACATTTTGGACAACATCAAGCATAACAATATCCACATCATGGGAATACCAGATTTCATGGGAATACCAGAAGGAGAAAAAAGTGAGCAAGGGATTGAGAACCCATTTAAAGAAATAATGACTGAAAACTTCCCGAACCTGGTGAAGGAAAAAGACACACAAGCCCAGGGAGCTCAGAGGGTCCCAAACAAGATGGACCAAAAGAGTCCTACGCTGAGACACATCATAATTACAATGACAAGGCTTAAATACAAGGAGAGAAGGCTAAAAGCTACAAGAAGAAAGCAGTGAGTTAGCTAAAAAGGAGCTTCCAAAAGACTGCCATCAGATTTCTCATGGCAGTCTTAGTATACACTTTGTATACACTTTGAATAGTCCTTGAAATATGCAAGATGATGAAAAGCACGAACCTACAACCAAAGCTACTTTGCCAAGCAAGGCTATCACTGAAAGTTGAAAAAGATGTAAGGAGCTTCCCAGACAAGAAAAAGCTAAAGGAGTTTGTTAACACCAAACCAGCATTGCAAGAAATGTGAAAGGGCTTGCTTTGAGAAGAAGAAAAAGAAAAAAAAGAGAGGAAAATAGTTAAAAAATAAAGTGGCAATAAATATGTATCTGTCAAAAAATAACTTTTAATCTAAATGGCTTAAATTCTCCAGTCAAAAGACATAGGGTAGCTGAATTGATGAGTAAAAAACACCCATATAGTGTGTCTACAGGAGACCTGCCTCAGACTGAAAGACACACACAGACTAAAATTAACAGGATGGAAAAAGATATTTCACTCAAATGGAAAGGAAAAAAAGTTTGGGTAGCAACATTGATATGCAACAAAATAAGCTGTAAAACAAAGGCTATCCTAAGAGACAAAGAAGGACACTACATAATGATAAAGGGAACAATCCAATATGAGGATATAACCCTTGGAAACATTTATGCACCCAACATGGGAGCACCAAAATATATAAATCAAATCTTGATAAACATCAAGGAAGAAGTTGAGAGTAATACAGTCATAGTAGGGGATTTCAACACTGCACTGACATCAATGGATAGATCTTCCAGACAGGAAATCAACAAGGAAACAGCCATCTTAAATGACACACTAAATCAGGTGGATTTCATTGATATCTTCAGAGCATTTCACCCCAAAGCAGCAGCATATACATTCCCTTCGAGTGCACATGGAATTTTTTCTAAGACAGACCACAACTCAGGACACAAAATAAGTCTCAATAAATTCCATAAGATTGAAATTATATCAAGTATCCTTTCTGACCATAATGCTATGACACTAGAAATCGATCACAAGAAGAAAACTTAAAAATATACAGAGATATGAAAGCTAAATAACAACAACAAGACTAAGGAAGAAATCAAAAGACACCTTGAAAGGAATGAAAATGAAAACACAACAATTGAAAATCTGCGGGACATTGGGAAAACAATTCTAAGGGGGAAATTCATAGCATTACAGGCCTATCTAAAAAACAATAATAACAAAAGAGAGAGAAAATGGAGGCAGAGTAGGACGAAGCAACTCCAGTTCTCATACCCCTGGGAGAAAATCCTGGCAGATCTACTGAGGAACAGCGCAATCAATTCCCCAACCAACAATTCTCCAGCATTTATGAAAATAAGAGACCAGAGATAGTGACAGACCAGACAGCTACAGGTCGGTGGGGTCTCAGGGACGTGAGTAAGGATGGAGGCGGCTGGACCAGCAGCCCTTGGCCAGAGCATAATGGCCTCGGAGCTGTTGCTGCCACAGCCGTCAGGGCCCAGAGGCTTCTGTCTGAACCAGTGTCAGGGGCGACTGCCACAGAGGACTCATCGGGATCCTGGCACCTATCAAACTCACAAGCCTTCCCTCCCCAACAAGAAACTTAATTTTGCTCCATCCTTTCTTAAAAGTGGCAAGTTGGGTTGAAGATTACGGGAAACACTATATATAGCCTAAAGATCACCTATCTCTTCTCTCCCAGCTGTGACTGTAAATATCATAAAGAACTTTCCTGCTGTCATAAAACATTTTGTCTTCCCCTCCAACTGATCACACAAACACAAAGAAAGAAGTAGATAGAAGGAGGAATATCAAGATACCTGCAGGAGACTGCACCACTGAATCTCACAGGTATTCTACCACAGAAGTCCACACCATAAACCCAGAAAGTCAGAAGAGATCAATTTAAGAAGCTGAGGCTAACAAGAAGAGTCTCACAAACAATCGAAAGACAAAGAAACAATCCCCAAATGAAAGAAAAGGTGGAAGTCTTAGAAAGAATGATACATGAAAGAGAGGCAAGTCAATTATTAGATATTGAATTCAAAGAACTTGTTATCGGGAAATTCAAAGAGCTCACAATGAGCTACCAGGAACTAGTGGGGAGCTACAATGAACTCTCTGCAAACTATACCAACATGAAAAAAAAATAGAAACTATCAGCAAAGGCCAAGAGGAAATGAAGAATACAATTTCTGAACTGAAAAACACAGTAGTAGGAATGAAAAGCAGAATTGATGAGGCAGAAGATCAGATCAGTGACTTGGAGGACAAACTAGAAAGACACAGAAAGAGCAAAAAAAGAAAAAGAGGTTCAAAAAGAATGAAGAGGGATTACGAGAAATGCAAGACAATGTGAAACGTAATAATATCTCAATAATAGGAATACCAGAAGGAGAAGAAGAAGAAGGAATAGAAAACCTACTTGAAAGAGTAATGATGAAAATGTTACTAATTTGATGAGAGAAAAAGTCACATGAATCCAGGAATCACACAGAGTCCCAATCAAGAGGAACCCAAAGAGGCCCACTTCAAGACACATCATCATTAAAATGGCAAAATTCCAAGACAAGGAGAGAATCTTAAAGGCAGCAAGGGAGAAAAAGGAAGTAACATACAAGGGAGTCCCAATAAGGTTAGCTACTGACTTCTCAATGGAAACACTCCAAGCAAGAAGAGAATGGCAAGAAATATTCCAAGTAATGAGAAACAGAGGCCTACAACCAAGGTTACTTTACCCAGCAAGGCTCTCAATCAAGATAGAAGGCCAAATAAAGAGCTTCCAAGACAAAAGAAGTTTAAAAGAATATGCCTCCACCAAACCAGCTCTACAAGAAATACTAAAAAGGCTGCTTTAAGGAAAGGAAGGAAAAGAGAGAGACAGAGAGGAACTCTGGTACAAAAATGGCAATGAATAAGTACCTGTCAATAATAACCTTAAATGTAAATGGATTAAATGCTCCAATCAAAAGGCATAGAATAGCTGAATGGATAAGAAAGCATGACCCACACATATGCTGCCTACAAGAGACCCACTTCAGCTCAAAAGACCATCACAGACTAAAAGTGAAAGGATGGAAAGAAATTTTCCAAGCAAATGGACAAACAAACAAAAAAAGCCGGGGTAGCAATTCTAATATCAGACAAAACAGATTTCAAAAAATGGGCCATAAAGAGAGACCCAGAAGGTCACTTCATAATACTCAAGTGTGGGGGCCTGCTAGGCCACAGGGGATCAAGGACAGAGTTCTCCACTGTGAAAATGGTGGATGAACTTGGTTTCTGGTCCCTGGAGCCGGCGGGTACCTTGACATTTTCCTAACCTTCTAGTTCCCAGCCTTGAAGGATATAACAAGATTTTGACATAGGTGTCATGTTCCAAGACGGTTATGAGAACTTCTTGCCCTTTTGATAACTTAAGGGAGTGCACGAACTTTGAAAAACAACATTGTTTCTAGTTCCTTGCAGTCTTGCTTCAGGCGTTAGCAGTTTGTATATAAGCCAGCAGTTCCTTGAATAAAGTTGCCATTTGCCAGCAGAGCATTTGGTCCTCTCCATTCTTTTAAGTCCCTCACCTCACCTCGCGACCACCCTTGCTGCAGCGGGCTGCGGCACTCAAGGGAAGAATCCACCAAGGAGACATTAACATCATAAATATATATGCACCCAACATAGAAGCACCCAAATATATAAGAAAAATCCTAGAAGACTTCAAGAAAGATATTGACAGCAACACAATTATAGTAGGGGATTTTAACACCCCACTGTCAAAAATGGACAGATCTTCCAAACAAAATATCAACAAAGATATAGCTGCACTAAACAACACCCTAGATAAAATAGACTTGACTGATATATAGAGAGCCCTTCATCCGAAAGAAGCTAAATACATTTCTTTGCAAATGCACATGGAACATTTTCAAAGACAGACCACATGATAGGACACAAAAGCAGCCTCAACAAATTCAAGAAAATTGAAATCATACCAAGCATTTTCTCTGACCACAAGGGACTGAAATTAGACACCAACCCCACAGGAAAAAACCCAAAACACCCAAAATCCTGGACACTGAATGGTATGCTATTAAACAATGAATGGGTCAAGATTGAAATTAGGGAAGAAATGAAAAAGTTTCTGGAAACAAATGAAAATGAACTCACAACAACCCAAAACTTATGGGACACAGTAAAGGCAGTCCTGAGAGTGAAGTTCATAGCAATACAGGCTTACCTAAGAAAATAGAAACATTTCAAACAAACAACCTAACATGACGCCTGCAAGAACTTGAAGAACAACAACAAAGACAGTTCAGAAGTCCAAGTGGAAGGAAGAAAATAACCAAGATCAGAGCAGAATTAAATGGCATAGAGACTAAAAGCACAATTCTAAGGATCAATGAATCTGGGAGTTGGTTTTTTGAAAAGTTAAACAAAATGGGCAAGTCTTTAAGTAGGCTCATTAAGAAAAGAAGAGAGAAGACCCAAATAAACACAATCAGAAATGAAAGAGGAGAGATTACAACTGATACCACAGAAATACAAGGGATTGTAAAAAAGGACTATGAAGAACTGTATGCCAAGAAATTTGAAAACCCAGGTGAAACAAACAAATTTCTAGAAAAATATAATCTTCCAAAACTCAATGAAGAAGAAGTAGAAAGCGTGAACAGACCATTAACAGCAGATGAAATTGAAGCAATAATCAAAAAACTCCCATCACACAAAAGCCCTGGACCAGATGGTTTCACAGGAAAATTCTACAAAGCATTTAAGGAAGAGCTAACCCATATTCTTCACAGACTATTCAAAAAAATCTGAAATGATGGGAAACTCGCAAACTGTTTTTATGAAGCCAGCATCATCCTAATTCCAAAGCCAGATAGTGACACAACAAACAAAAACTTCAGGCCATTATCACTGATGAACATAGATGCTAAAATCCTCAACAAAATATTGGTAAATCGCATCCAACAATATATCAAAAAGATCATACACCATGACCAAATGGGATTCATCCCAGGGATGCAAGGATGGTTCAATATCCCCAAATCAGTAAATGTAATACATCACATAAACAAAAGCAAAGACAAAAGCCACATGGTCATATCAATAGATGCGGAAAAAGTTTTGATAAGGTACAACACCCATTTATGATAAAGGTACTCAACAAAGTGGTACTAGAGGGAGCATTCCTCAATATAATAAAGGCCATATATGAAAAACCTACAGCCAACATCATACTGAATGGGCAAAAACTGAAAGCTTTTCCACTAAGATCAGGAACAAGACAAGGTTGTCCACTTTCACCACTTCTATTTAATATAGTATTGGAAGTTCTAGCCACAGCAATCAGACAAGAAAAGGAAATAAAAGGCATCCAAATCGGAAAGGAGGAAACAAAACTGTCATTGTTTGCAGATGACATGATAGTGTACATGGAAAATCCTATAGACTCTACCAAAAAACTGCTCAAACTAATAAATGAATTTGGCAAAACAGTGGGTTGCAAAGTCAATATCCAGAAATCAAAGGCATTTTTGTATATCAACAATAAAGCAGCAGAAGCAGAAATCAAGGAAAAAATCCCATTCGATATAGCAAAAACAAAAATAAGATATCTGGGAATAAATCTCACCAAGGAGGTAAAAGACCTGGATGCAGAAAACTACACAACACTGAAGAAAGAAATTAAGAAAGACACAAACAAATGGAAACATATACCGTGTTCATGGATTGTAAGAATTAACATCATCAAAATGTCCATACTACCCAAAGCAATTTACAGATTCAATGCAATACCTATTAAAGTACCAATGGCATATTTCACGGATATAGAACAAACACTTTGAAAATTTATATGGAAGCATAAAGGACCCCGAATAGCAGCTGCAATGTTGCGAAAGAAGAACAAAGTAGGAGGGATCACAATACCTGATATCAAACTGTACTACAAGGCCACTGTAATCAAAACAGCCTGGTAGTGGCATAAAAACAGGCACATAGACCAATGGAACAGAATAGAGAACCCAGAAATAAACCCAACTCTCTATAGTCAATTAATATTCAACAAAGGGGACAGTAACATAAAATAGGGTAGAGATAGCCTCTTCCAGAAATGGTGTTGGGAGAACTGGACAGCTACACAC
The DNA here is from genome assembly GCF_014824575.4 of Sturnira hondurensis. Lineage (NCBI taxonomy): Eukaryota > Metazoa > Chordata > Mammalia > Chiroptera > Phyllostomidae > Sturnira > Sturnira hondurensis. Next base: position 1,145,578 of record NW_028087390.1, read on the forward strand.
ACACAAAAAAAATGAAACTTGAGCACCAACTTACACCATACACCAAAATTAATTCAAGGTGGATAAAAGACTTAAATATGATCCGTGACACCATTAAAGTCCTAGAGGTGCCCTGGCTGGTGTAGCTCAGTGGATTGAGCAAGGTCCTGTGAACCAGAGTATCAGGTTCAATTCTAAGTCAGGGCACATGCCTGGGTTGCAGGCTAATTCCCAGCAGGGGACTCACGAGAGGCAACCATACATTGATACATCTCTCCTTCCCTTCCGCTCTAAAGATAAATAAATAAAATTTTTAAAATGGTGTTAGAGGAGAACATTGGCAGGAAAATATCAGATATTTCTCACAGCAACATTTTTACTGATATGTCCCCTAGAGCAAGGGATATAAAGGAAAGAATAAACAAATGGGATCTCATCAAAATTAAAAGCTTCTGCATGACTAAAGAAAACAGCATTAAAATAAAAAGAGAACCAACTGTATGGGAAAACATATTTGCCAATGATACCTCAGACAGAAGTTTAATCTCCCAAATATACAAAGAACTTACACAACTCCACTCTAAGAAGACAAGCAACCCAATTAAAAAATGGGCAAAGGACTTGAACAGACACTTCTCCAAGGAGGACATACAGAGGATCCAGAGACACATGAAAAGATGCTCAATATCACTAACTATCAGAGAGATGCAAATAAAAACCACAATGAGATACCACTTCACACTTGTCATAATGACTATCATAACCAAAGCAACAAATAACAAATGTTGGAGAGGTTGTGGGGAAAAGGGGACCCTAGTTCACTGTTGGTGGGATTGCAGACTGGTACAACCATTAAGGAAAACAGTATGGAATTCTCTAAGAAAACTAAAAATGGATATGCCTTTTGATCCAGCAATCTTATTGCTAGAATTATATCCTAAAAACCTGAAACACCAATCCCAAAGAACTTATGCACCCCAATATTTATAGCAGCACAATTTACAATAGCCAAGAGTTTGAAGCAACCTAGGTGTCCATCAGTAAATTAATAGATCCAAAACTATGATACATTTACACAATGGAATTCTATGCAGCAGAAAGAAATAAGGAGCTCCTAACCTTTGCAACAGCCTAGATGGAACTGGAAAGCATTATGCCGAGTGAAATCAGCCAGGAGGTGAAAGACAAATACCATATGATCTCACCTTTAACAGGAAGGTAAACAACAAAACAAAGAAGCAAGCAAATTTTAACCAAAGACACGGAAATAGAGAACAGGCAGACAGGGACCAGAAGGGAAGAATTTCGGGGGAAAAGGAGAAGGATTCACAGGAAGAAGTGTAAAGGACACATGGACAACAACTAAGGGGGTGGAAATGGGTGGGAGTTGGGGAGCACTGGGGGCGTAGGCTGGGATGGGATTAAAAGACAGAAAACTGTACTTGAACAATAATTAAATTAAATTAAATAAGTTGCAGGATTAAAAAAAAAGAAAATTTTACTTTTTGGAACAACATGGATGGACCTGGAGATCATTATGCTAATTGAAATAGGCCAACCAGAGAAAGACAAGTACCCTTCAATTTCACTCATATGTGGAATTTAATGAACAAACTGAACTAACAAACAAAACAGACACAAACTGGTAGATGGAGAATACATGACAGCTACTGGGTGGGAGGTAGTTTCAGGGTGGAGGGATTGAGGAAAAAGGGAAAAAAGGCCCATTGACATGGACAACAGTGTGGTGATTGGTGGTATGGGAGTATAAGGGGACTAAATGGTAATAAAACAATAAAGATTAAATTTTAAAAGATCATGAAAGAAATAAAATTTTAAAATAAGCTACTTTTAAAAATTGCAAACTACTAATACACATAAAGACTCAAAAACATTATGCTAAGCCCTGGCTGGTGTAGCTCAGTGGATTGAGCGCGGGCCTGTGAACCAGACGATCGCGGTTCGATTCCCAGTCAGGGCACATGCTTGGGTTGCAGGCCAGTTTCCAGCAGGGGCCAGTTCCCTGCACGGGATGCATGAGAAGCAACCATACATTAATGTTTCCTTCCTCTCTCCTTCCCTTCCCCTCTAAAGATAAATAAATAAAATGTTAAAAAACAAACAAATAAACATTATGCTAAATGTTATTAGACAGATGCAAAATCTGAATATTGTATGACTCTATTTATATAAAAGGTCCAAAAAAGGCAAATCTATAGAACTAGAAAGTTGATTAGTGGCTGCAGGGGGCTCAAGGTTAAATGTTCAGGAAAATGAGCACAGGGAATCTCTTTGGACTGATAAAAATGTTCTAAAACTGGGTATAGTGATATTTGCACAACTCTGTAAATTTACTGAAAGCCATTGAGTTTCAGATTTAAAATGAATGAATTTCATAGTTTGTGCTTCAGTAAAGCTTTTTTGCTTTTAGTGCCCCAGGGGATGGTAGGATGAAATGGGTGGGAATTAGAAGAAACAAAGTTTGCTAGCATAATTGCTTCTGCTGGTTGATGGGTACATGGGGTTTAGTAAGCTATTATATTTAAGTTTGCATATGTTTGAGAATTTTCACAATAAAAACATAATTAAAAAGTAAGAGGAGGAACTTGGAAGTTGAAAATCATCAAAACTAAGGTTTCTTTGGGGACCTTGCTACTCTCACCATTTCTTTTTCATGTGAGTCGCTTTATCACTCATAGTGTCTCTGCTCTCTACCTCCAACTGACTAAGACTTTTGACATTCTTTAGTCCAAATTCCAAAGAGCATTGTCTTCCTTGCCTAGCTGATTGCCAGGGCCACTCTTAGGCAAAGCCCTTGCTGCCAGCCTAGTAGAAACCACTCTTGGGTCAGGTTTCCATTTCTGGTCCAATCAGCCCACACCAAAAACAAAACCCCACGCATGATACGCACCTAGTTCCCTGATAAGGGAGGCTGTGAAATAGGCTGCTTATGGTAAAAGTGAAAGTTGAAGAGTTTAGTACAGCAGACACTACCATGTCCCAGATAGCCCCCACTCCTACTGCCCATAGAACATAACATGGGCTATTGCATTTCTGGAACTGCCTCTCCTGGATGTGGCTCAAGCAGTAGAGTGTGAGATTCAGAGGATAGGCTGCCAAACAAGAATTGGCAAAAGTGATGGAATGTACTCCATTCTAGCATTGGATGGCAAAGGTTAAAGAATAAGTTTAAGCCCTGGCTGGTGTGGCTCAATGGACTGAGTGCTAGCCTGTGAATAGAAAGGTGGCCAGTTCGATTCCCAGTCAGGGCATATGTCTGGGGTGTGGACCAAGTCCCTGGATGGGGGTGTGTGAGAGTCAACCAATAAATGTTTCTCTTGCACATGGATGTTTCTCTCCCTCTTTCTCCCTTATTTTCCCTCTCTTTAAAAATAAATAAATAAAATATTTTTTAAAAAAGAACAAGTCAAACTCTTCTAAAAGGCCCATGGGCTTATGTGTGGACTAATAAAATTCAGGAAACTACCAGGAACCCAGAGATTTCACTAATTCAACAGGCTTGACACCACTGGCTCAGTGCCTGGCACCCTTCTCAGTGCTTCATTCTGGTGACCAACTCTCCAAGTTTTCTCCTGAAAATCCTTGGCCATGTAGGAGAGGTATAAGGGGAAAAAATTTCTGAGCAGCCTGTTTCTGCTTATTTGTGATGGGGCAAGTAAGTGATGTTAAATGGTTCATTAGCAGCAATTCACCCCTGATACCTCTGAAGTGGTTGATTATGAACATTTCTCTTGTTATTACCCCATGAGCACATCTACAACCACCCACAGAAATGGCATCTTGCCTTAGGCAGGGAAAGTGCCACATTTGAGCAAAGAAATTTATTTGGCCTCCAAGCCCCATTGGCTTGTCCCACTTGAATATATCATGTAAAACTAGGAATCTCCTGCTGCCATGGATACACTCCAACTGCCACTCCAGCTCTTGGGCTGGATCAATGCCAATGGTAAATTCATGTTGCCAAGCAAATGTCCAAGGCTAACACAATTCCAAATAGCTGACCCCTTTTTCCTCTGCCTGTTAGTCCCAAAAGAGCTTTTCTTTGATGGTCTAGTCAAAACTCTTTCACAAGCTCCGTATCTTAGACAGTCACTCTCCACAATTTTTCAACATGGCAGGTATGTAGAACCACCATTCAACTCAGTTAAACCATCAGAAAAGACATCATGCTTCAAAATGGACTAAACTCCAGTACTACATTAAGGATGGACCTGCATACACCAAGCAATGCCACTGTGCCTTCTGTGCAACTCCTTCTAATCTCCACTCTCTGAATCCAAACTTCCTCCTCACATTTCTCCACCGTTCCACGGCATGGATGAACAAGCTCTCGCAAGGAAATCATGATCTCTCCACTAAGAAATAAAATATCAGGATAAAAGAGGTTCTTCTTAAGAACACTCTCCTCTGCTATTATTTACCCTGCCTTAGGCTTGCTTCTTTTTTAGGTCACTGGCTTTCTAAGTCTATTTGTTTCACCCATTAGTCATTCACCCTCATTCAAACCACCACTTTGTATCATAACATACTTCCTTCTCAACTGAGTCTTTACTTTACTCTTTACTTGGCAGTTTTTAGATTTTTGGCTGTACAATAGAAAGCAATGGATTTTCCTTCCCATTTGCCAGTCAAAGAAGCACTTCAGCAATTCCACATCCACCAGCAAGTTTTCCACCAGAGAAAACTCCTTGAACAGCAATGCTAGGAATATCTGTCCACTTAGCCTTAATTCCCTTTCCTATTTATTGTTGGTGAGGCTTAGCATAACTACTCAGCTATAGAATTATTGTCCAGAGGAAAATGGTTCCTTCTAGATACATTCAAGGGTCTGGATCAATTCTGGTGGTTTGTTGATCACCCACACTGTTCCTAATCCATGAAATCAGAGCACAACCAAGCTGAAAGAGGGGAAGAGAGGACACTGAGCTCAGTGCAGGCTAAGAGCCATATTCTGGAGCAAGAGTTATTAACCAGAGGTCCCTAGACTCCAGACTCCATGGATTGACTTCATAGGTCATGAACCCCTTACAGTTGGGTTCAAATTGGTTTGTATGTATGTATTTTTTGGTGGACAGGGTCTCTAGATTTTATCAGCTTCTCAAAAGAGTCCTTGGTGCACAAGGAAAAAGGTAGAGAATCACTGTTGCCAAAGAAACACTAAGCTTGGTCAGTCAATTGTGGAAAAGATTGCAGAGCCAGAGCACAGAGCTGGACTTGATGAAACTGAGAATGGAGTTTCAGGACCCTTTTCTCCAGAGCCAGACAGCCCAGTCTCAGCCACCCATCTAGATCTAAATCCTGACTCTAGGGTCCAGATGCTGGAAGGATCCAAAAATTTTGCCCCAAGCTCAGCCAAGTTGGATCTCTTTATTCATAGACAAGTGTGCACATGGAAAAGGCAATAATGTAAACTGAATTGTTGAGACCAAATTTATACATCCCTGTCTCTCCTGTAGGCCAGCACCCTCATTCAAAGGAGGAAACTGAGCCCAGAGAAGGGAAATGGCCTACCTACTATCTTAAAGATAATCATGACTGAAACACGCTAGCAGCCAGATTGTCTGGCTTGCTACATAATACCCATTGGTTTTATCCATCCTCTGCCTGCACCCTGGGCCTCTATCAAAGATATACATCTACCCTTAGTAATTGATACTGATCAGATCATTGTGAGTGAAGCCCTCTAAAATGCTCATCCTATGATGACCAGTGCTAGCATCCCAGTGGGTGAGTGAAAGCCAAAGAAATCCACCACACACATATTTATTTCATTCTAGCAGAGAGAATACTGACAAAATGTAAGCATTGCTTAGGAAAGAATTTGAAAAAGTTAATGACTCAATAACCACAAGAGGGCTGCAGATAGTTTGGAAAATGTCTTATTGAAAATCCAGGATAATGTGTGCCAAAAATTCAAAATGCCAGAAAGCTGGAAAGAGCTATCTTTGAGCAACTAAGTAACCAAGAAGAGACATGGACAGTGTGATAAAAGCTTCTTCTCCAAATAGAAAGGGAACAAAGATGGTCCCCAAAAGTGGCAGAGCAGAGGCAAACTAAATATCAGGGGGCAAGGGACCAAGGGAACTGAAGAAGAACCAGGAAAGGTATCTGAAAGCCAAAGACAAGAGCCTCTTCAGGTGGAGTCTAAGATAAACAGTATATCACTGGAATGTCTATTCCTCAGTTCTCACTCGCAGTGTCTAAGTCACTAGACAAGATAATGGCAAATGTTGTGAATGTCCAAGGCCTACAGAATAGCCTAAATATGCACCTTTTGCTAGCAATCAAGGGTAAAGTGTCTCCCTGAAATTAGGCCAGAAAGTGAAGTCTGCCTTACCAAGGACCTCCACGACAAAGGCTGGCACATTGTCAACATAAATTTCATTCATAAAGTAGGATCTTAAAGAGCTCCCAGGGCATGACTGAAAATACATAATTTTTGTAATAAAGAATGAGCACAATGACCATTTGGACAGCAGTTTACATAGAATCAAGTCATGCCCAACCAACTGATTACAAAATAGACATAGATTTTTTTAAAGGAATATGAAAACAAAAGCTTTCAACATAGTGTCAAATCATTATGGGATTGGGAGTATAGTTGTATCATGGATAAGCAATGACCATAAGGAGAGGAAACAAGGATAAACCTACCTTTCTCTGAGGAGAGTAGTGTAGACACTCTGGCCTCCCCCCAACCCAAAGACTGACGGGCAATTCTATCTTATTTTGTGTAAAAAAGTTAGCCTAGTAAAAACTTCAGATTTCCAGGAAACACTCAATCCTTCTGGCCAGTAACATATTAAAACTTTTCAGATAAAATTCCAAAAACATGCTGAGAGGCTTGTGAGTGGGTTGAAAAGTAGCAGGTGAGTATCAGTGTATGCAAGTAGGAGATGAGTGTATTTTTTGTGCCACTGAGAACAAATTCCCATTAACCACTCAAAATAACACACTGAGCTATCAAATCTCCTTTGTACAAATCCTCAAGACAACTGCATCAAAATTAAATTGGCCAATTCTCCTATTAGACCAATGGAGTAACACAGAAGTCATGCAGGTCAAACTCCTCCTTAGAGAGAGAAGGATATGGAGGCTCAAGGACAGAGCCAGGACTGGAACACTGGCCAGAGTATTCCACCAAAAGCAGAGTCACTGTAACTTTGTTAATACTAAAGTCATTAGCATTTAAGCATCAGCCGACAGATCAAGAGTATGATGGAGGGAGCACAGGTTTTTGAGCCAGAAACATTCAAATTCCAACTCCATTTTCTAACTCTATACAAATTAAACAAATTGCTTAACCTTTTTTTGAGTCTTGGTTACCTCAACTGTAAGATGGGACTCATGACACATATTTTGCAAGGTTGTTATGATGGTTGGAATATTTTTAATGTGCTCTACAAGCCCTGACTGGTGTTGCTAACTGGAGTGAGTGCCAGACTGCAAACCAAGGGTTAACTGGTTCAACTGGCAGTCAGGACATATGCCTGGGTTGCGGGCCAGGTCCCTGTTGGGGAGTGGGTGAGAGGCAACCACAAGTTGATGTTTCTCTCCCCCTCTTTCGCCCTCTATTCTCTCTAAAGATACATAGATTAATTAATTAATTCATTAATTAAAAAATTAAGTGCTCTACAAAAGGATCTGCATAAATGTTTCTGCAAGAGTGATATACAAATAGCAATACACACATGAAAACACATTGGACCCTCTGTATGTCCTTCTTGGAGGAGTGTATTTTCAGAGGGCCCAGAGACATTTGAAAGGATGCTCACCATCACTAGTTATCAGAGAGATGAAAATCAAAACCACAATGAGATACCACTTCACCGTGGTCAGAATGGCCATCACAAGCAAATCAACAAACAACAAGTTGTAGAGAAAAGGGACCCCTAGTGCATTGTTGGTGTGAATGCAGACTGGTGTAACCATTGTGGAAAACAGTATGGAATTTCCTCAAAAACCTAAAAATGAAGCTATCGTTTGACCTGGCAATTTCACTGCTGGGATTATACCCTGAAGATCCTGAAACACCAATTCAAAAGAACCTATGCACCCCAATGTTCATAGCAGCACAATTTACAATAGCCAAGTGCTGGAAGCAACCTAAGTGCTCATCAGTAAATGAGTGGATCAAAAAACTGTGTACATTTACACAGTGGAATACTATGCTGCAGAAAGAAAGAAGGAGCTCCTACCCTTTGCAATAGCATAGATGGAACTGGAAAGCATTATGCTAAGTAAAATAGGCCAGGTGGTGAAAGAGAAATACTATATGGTCTCACCTATAAGTGGTGAGACCACTTGTAGATCAATAAAACAAACAAGCAAGCAAAATATAACCAGAGACATTGAAATAAAAAACAAACTGACAGTAACCAGAGAGGAGAGGGGAGGGGATAACGAGGAAAAATGGGAAGGGTCGTCAAGAACACGTATAAAGGACCCATGGACAAAGCCAAAGGGGGGAAGTATTGAAGGTGGGAGGTGGGAGTCGGGGTGGGAGTGGTGGGAAAAAGTGGTGGTGGGAAAATGGAGACAACTGTACTTGGACAACAATAAAAATAAATAAATAAGTCAATCACTATATAAGTTTGAGGCATATAGAATGAAGGCTTGATTTACCTATGTTATAAAATGATTACCAGGACAAGGTCAGCTGACATTCATCTTCTCATATAGATATAATAAAAAGACCAAAAAAAGAAGAAAAAAGAAAAAAAACTCTCCTTGTAATGAGAACTCTTAGGATTTTCTCTTAACAACTTTCCTATATATCATACATTAGCTCTAGTCATCATGCTATATGTTATATACCCAGTACTTATTTATCTCATAACTGGAAGTTTTATTTTTTGACCACCTTCACTCCTTTCCCCTTCTCCCTACCCTCCACCTCTGATAAGTAAAAGTCTGATCTCTTTCTTTGAGTTTGGTATTTGTGAGGACTTTTTAAATTCCACATGCAAATGAGATCATACAGTATTTGTGGTTTTCTGTTTTATTTCATAAAATAAATGCTTAATGCCTTCAAGGTCCTTCCATGTTGTCACAAATGGTAGGATTCCCTCATTTTTATGGCTGAATACTATTCCATTCTATAGTGTGCACAATGTATTTATCCATTTATCCATCAAAGGACACTTAGGTCGTTTCGATGTCTTGACTACTGTAAATACGTGGCTACATACATGAAGATGCAGACATTTTTTAGTTAATTTTTCTGTTCCCTTTGTATATATTCCCAGAACTAAAATTACTAGATCAAATGATAGTTCTATTTTTAATTTTTTAAAGGATTCTCTGCACTGTTTTCCATAGCAGCTCTACTAATTTACAATCCCACCAATAGTATACAAGAGTTCCTTTTTCTCCATATCCATTGGCTATCTCTTCTATTTTCTTATTATTTAAAAGTCAAAATTAACCTGTACTATAACATACATATTACAACTCCTATTCATGTGTTAGTACCTGGAATAAGTTTAAGTACATTTTATTGATTATGCTATTATAGTTGTCCTTTTTTTTCTCCCCTTTATTCTCCTCTGACCGGGCCCCCCATTGCCTCCAGCATTTCCCTCCTTTACTTCATGTCCATGGATCATACATATAAGTTATTTGGCTTCTCCATTTCCTATACTATTCTTAATCTCCACCTGTCTATTTTGTACCTACCAATTATGCTTCTTATTCTCTGTACCTTTTCCCTCATTCTCCCTCATCCTTCTCCCCATTGATAACCCTCCATGTGATCTCCATTATTGTGATTCTGTTCCTGTTCTAGATGTTTGCTGAGTTTGTTTCTGCTTTTGTTTAGATTCAGTTGTTGATAGTTGTAAGTTTGTTGTTATTTCACTGTTCAGAGTTTTGACCTCCTATTTCTTAGCTAAGTCCCTTTGACATTTCATATAATAAGGGCTTGGTAATGATGAACTCCTTTAACTTGACCTTATCTGGGAATCACTTTATCTGCCCTTCCATTCTAAAAGAAAGCTTTGCTGGATAAAGTAATCTTAGATGTAGGTCCTTGCTTTTCATAAGTTCAAATACTCCTTTCTAGCCTTTTTTTTTTTTTTGCCTCTAAGGTTTCTTTGGAGAAATCAGGTGATAGTCTTATGGGAACTTCTTTTCAGGTAACTGTCTCCCTTTCTCTTGCTGCTTTGAAGATTCTCTCCTCATCTTTAATCTTGAGGAATGTAATTATGATGTGTCTTGGTGTGGTCCTCTTTGGGTCCAAATTGTTTGGGACTCTCTGAGCTTCCTGAACTTCTCTGTCTATTTCCTTTGCCAGATTGGGGAAGGCTTCTTTCATTATTTTTTCACATGAGTTTTCAATTTCTTGCTCTTCCTCTTCTCCTTCTGGCACCCCTATGATTCAGATATTGGCACATTTAAAGTGTTCCAGAGGTTTCTAAGCCTCTCCTCATTTTTTTGAATTATTGTTCCTTCATTCTATTCTTGTTGAATGTTGACTTCTTCCTTTTGTTCCAAATCATTGATTTAAGTCCCAGTTCCTTTCCCTTCACTGTTGGTTTCCTGTGTACTTTTCTTTATTTCACTTTGCATAGCCTTCACTTCTCCCATTATTTTGCAATTGTGCTCAGCCATTTCTGTGAGCATCCTGATTACCAGTGTTTTGAACTCTGCATGTGATTGTTTGGCTAACTCCTCATTGCTTAGTTCTTTCTCTTGAGTTTTGATCTGTTCTTTCATTTGGGCCATATTTCTTTTTTTTCCCAGAGGAAAGAAGTGATTTTTTTTTTTTTAGTTTTCATTGTCAGCTTTGTTTTGTTTTGTTTTTGGACACACGGACAAAGCCAAAGTGGAGTAGGATCAAGGATGGAAGGTGGGGATTTGGGGTGGGAGTAGTGGGCCGTATTTATTTGTCTGCATAAACCTATTACATTGTAAGGGGTGGAGCCTTAGGTATTTTCCAGGGTGGGGCTACCCACTTTGCTGCATTGTGGCTCTGTATGTGAGGGAGTAGTCAGAGAGGAAACAATGCCACTTGCTTGGCTCTTGCCCACTTTTGTTCCCTTCCCCAACTTCCCACAAGCAAATTGTGCACTTCTAGGTGCTGCTCTGGTGCTGATTCCTGGGTGGGTGGGCTTGTGTACATTCTAGGACCCCATGAGTCTCCCCAACAGACTTTCCTATGAAACTGGGAATTTCACGCACCAGTGCGACCCCCACAGACATTTGTAGCCAGAGGTTTTAAGGCTTTATTTGCTTGGTGCTGGAATCCTGTGTTGTGCAGTCTGTCTCGCTCCCCAGTTGTTCCTCCCAGTTTATCCACACACGAATGTAAGACTACCTGGTCTGCCCAGCTGCTGCCCACCTGATCTTCTCAGCTGCTGCCCACCTGCTCCCACTTGGTCCACCAGCCACCATCTTGCTGCACATCCTCTCCACCCCTGCTGCCTGTCTCTGCCCCTCCTACCAGCCTGAGTGAATGTTTCTTCTTTAACTCCTTATCAGATTTCCATACAGTTCAATATCCTGCCAATTCAATTTTGGTTGTTTTTGGTTTTAAGTTGGTTGTTATTTTTCTTTTGGTTTTGTGAGGAAGCGAAGCATATCTACTTATGCCTCCATCTTGGCCAGAAGTCTGGAATAATTTAACTGTAGCCATTCCAATAGGTGTGAGGTGATATCTCATTATGGTTTTGATTCAAATTTTTCTATTAGTAATGTTGAGCATCCTTTCATTCACCTTTTGATTATCTGCTCAACTTCTTTGGAATAATGTCTATTCAGATCCTCTGCCCATTTGTTAATTAAATTGTTTGTTTTTGTTGTTGAGTTGTGTGAGTTCTTTATATATTTTGATATTAACCCCAAAATTTTTCTTATCCTGTAGGTTGCTTTTCACTTTGATGATGGTTTCCTTTGCTGTACTGAAGCTTTTCAGTTTGCTATAGTAGCTCTTGTTTATTTTTTCATCTTGTTGTTTATGCTTTACTTGTTATATCCAAAGAAATCATTACCAAGACCCATATCAAGGAGACTGATTCCTATGTTTTCTTCTAGGAGTTTCATAGTTTCAAGTCTTACATTTAAGTTTCTAAACCATTTCAAATTAATTTTTGTGCGTGATATAAAAAATTAAATCCAGTTTCATTCTTTTACATGTGAATATACAATTATCCAGCACCATTTATTTTTTCAGTATTTTTAAAATTTATTTAATTATTTCTGTCTATTACTCCCATCCCAGCACCATTTATTTAAGAGCCTGTATTTTCTCCCTTGAATAACACTCTTTTTTAAAGAAATTTACATGAGCATATTTACAAAATGTGCCATTTTTTCTTTGCACTGTTCTGGACAAGAACTTAAAAATGTACATGGCCATTACAGTTTGGCTTGAAGCGATTGATTTTCTCCCACTAATGCTAAAATCTGAACATAGGAGAACTATTTTCCTAAATGTGGAAACATAATCCTATTTCCTTTTTAAAAATATTTTATTTATTTTTAGAGACAGGGGAAGGGAGGGAGAAAGAGAAAAGAAATATCAGTGTGTGGTTGCCTCTCATACGCCTCCTAATGGGGACCTGGCCCACAAGCAGGCATGTGCCCTGACTGGGAATCAAAACTTTGACCTTTTGGTTTGAGGGCCACCACTTAATCCACTAAACCACACTGACCAGGGCATAATCCTGTTTTCAATACACTCTATTTTGATGCATTTTGCCTATACCTCTATAGTCAATAAGTAATACTAACAGTTCAAGGAAGGCACCTGAGATCACTTTAAAAAATTGTCTTTCCCTGGTCAAACCACTGGATCTAGAGCTATTTTCTGATTCTTTTTTAAAGATTTTATTTATTTTTAGAGAGATGGGAAGGGAAGGAGAAAGAGAGGGAGAGAAACATCAATGTGTGGTTGCCTCTCACATACCCCACACTGGGGACCTGGCTTGCAACCCAGGAATATGCCCTGACTGGAAATTGAACCAGCATCCCTTTGGTTCACAGACCTGCACTCAATCCACTGAGCTATACCAACCAGGACTCTTTTCTGATTCTTAACTGTCACCAAGTTCAATGTGTGTACTGTTTATAAAGTCAAACTTCCAAACATCTTAATTCAGTGACAAACAAAACATAAATTAGCCTTTGAATTCTTCACAGGCCCTGATATTTAATACAGAACTACCAGAGGTTTGGAGTGTTTAGTACATTTAATATTTATTACTAATTAACAATATATCAGTTGTATTGCTAATTACAACTGATATATTAAAAGTTGTAATATATCATCTTGAGTCCTCCACTCAAGGAATACAAGTTTTAGAATTGGATAGACTGTTCCAATGATCCTGACACCTGATACTGCAACAGCGTCATACTGTGAAACTGTTGAGTCTCTGGGCAAGTTGACTCAAGAACAGTAAGTGTGGTTCCAAAGATGAAAGCATTTAAGTCTTTCCTGCCCTGGGGAAAGGGGCTGACAGTGAGCAAACCAACTACAGAGAGTGAACTCTGATGTTATCCATATGCTATTGAGGTGGATTTGAGTAAATTATTTAGCTTCTTAGAACATGTTTTCTTACCTATAAAATAAGAAATATTAACAATGCTCATCTCATAACATTGTTTAAGAATTAGATGATACAAAGTATATAAAGTTTATTGCACAGCAACAATACATTTTTTTAATTGCTCAGGATGGAGAAACAAAATAGTGTAGTAGCTAAGCAGCCAGGCTGTAAAATAAGAGTGAGTCCTAAATTTCAGTTCTAGCTCTGCCAGTTCCTGAGTGACTATGAATAAGTCATGATTCCTCTCTAAGCCTTTGGTTCCCAATCTATAAAAAGAGGTTAATGATAGCACATATCTCACAGGGTTCATTAAATGAGCTAGGAGGGGTCAAGTGTTAGGTACACTGTAATTCTCAGTAAATTGGAGCTGTTAGCCTGTCATGAAGGGATGGATACAATTCTTTATGCATTTTGGAAGAATTCACATTATGTTCCCATCAGAGAGAGAAGGTGGATCAAGGACATTGATCACTGGAACACAAGTGCGGACTGATGAGAACCAAGATAGGTGCTGGGTGGTCAGATGGTTCCCTCAAGGAAAGGGCAGCTCTGATGTTGGAAGTGGAATGCTGGACACACAAACCATTGGCTTTGGGTTTTCTACCCACCAGGAACTCCTTTTTTATTTACATCTTTATTTATATGTAATACATGAAGATTAAATGAAACATACCTGAAAAGTACAATTTGATGAGTTTTGACATAAGTATATACCATGTACCATCACTACCACCAAAAAGGTAATGAACATTTGCATCACTTCCAAAAAATTCTTTATACCCCATTTGTAATTGATTTCCTTTCTCTCTCTTGCCCTATACCAAGGCAAACACTGATCTGCTTTATGACACTTTAAATTTATTTGTATTTCTGGGCACTTCCAGCCAAGATGGAGGTGTAGGTAGAAATATTATGCCTCCTTGCACAATCAAGTTTAAAGAAAACAAACTTTTAGTAACAAAAATGCAGCCAAAACACAGATAATTGAACTGTACGGAAGTCCAAAAACAATGAACCATTCAGCCAGACAGGAAAGAGTGGCAGAGTCAGTGGCTGGTAGAGTGGGGTCAAGTGGGAAAAATTGGACAGACCCACCCAGGAGTGCAGGTGGTGGTTGGCAGATCCCAGGGGTGGGGTGGCAATGGGTGGACCCAGTGAGGGTGCAAGGCAGCTGGCTGACCGCGGTCACATATTCGCACACAGATAAACCAAGCGAAGGAGCGAGCAGTGAGACAGACCACTCAGGCTAGGGCCCCAGTTATGGGATTTAGAGACTGAATGCACCAACTGAAAAAACTTTTGGGGTCAAGGTACCAGAAGAGGCTCCCAGGCTCACAGTTTGTTGGAGAGACCCACAGGGTCCTAGAGGGTGCAAAGGCCCACACACTCAGGAGCCAGCACCAGGGGAACCAGGTTTGCTTCCGGGAAGCAGCAGAGGGGACCGAAATATGAGAGGAAGGAGAAAAAAGCCATTGCCCCTCTCTGACCCTGCCCCCACATACAGGGTCACGATCCAGCAACGGGGTCACTCCACCCTTGTGCACACCTAAGGCTCTTCCCCTCATACGTAACAGGCATGAACAGACCAAAACATTATAGCTCAAGAACAGCTCAAAGCCCCAGAGCCAATAATTCTAAGTGACCAAGAGATAGCCAACCTATCAGATGCACAGTTCAAAATACTGGTGATCAGGATGCTCACAGAACTGGTTGATTTTAGTCACAAATTAGAGGAACAAATGAAGGCTAAGTTAATTGAAATGAAGGGAAATACACAAGAAACCAATAGTGATGAAAAGGAAACTGGGACTCAAATCAAGGGAGTGGACCAGAAGAAAGAAAGAAACAATCAAACAGAAAAGAAGGAAGAAACACGAATTCAAAAAAATGAGGAGAGGCTTAGGAACCCTCCAGGACATCTTTAAATGTTCCAACATTCAAATTATTGGGGTACCAGAAGAGGAAGAGGAACAGCAAGTGGAAAACTTATTTGAACAAATAATAAAGGAGAACTTCCCCAGTCTGGCAAAGAAAATAGACTTCTAGGATGTCCAGGAAGCTCAGAGAGTCCCAAAGAAGGTGGACCCAAGAAGGAACACACCAAGGCACCTCATAATTACATTAGCCAAGATTAAAATGAAGGAGAGAATCCTAGAAGCAGCAAGAGATAAGGGAACAGTCACCTACAAAGGAGTACCCATCAGACTGTCAACTGACTTCTCAAAAGAGACCTTACAGGCAAGAAGGGACTGGAAAGAAATATTCCAAGTCATGAAATCCAAAGACCTACATCCAAGATTGCTCTATCCAGCAAAGCTTTCATTTAGAATGGAAGGGCAGATAAAGTGATTTTCAGATAAAGTCAAATTCAAGGAGTTCATCATCACCAAGCCCTTATTATATGAAATGTTAAAGGGACTTATCGAAGAAAAAGAAGATAAAAAATATGAACA